>NW_026973696.1:167500-170000 GCF_035594125.1 Scylla paramamosain | reverse complement strand
AACTACTACTACTACTACTGACAGAGTAACAATAATTGAATACCATAACAACAACAACAACAACTGCAACTTTAGATAGCTAGATAAATAATTATATATAATCAAAAATAATTCTCTCTCTCTCTCTCTCTCTCTCTCTCTCTCTCTCTCTCTCTCTCTCTCTCTGAAATTTAGCTGTAATACTAAGAGAAAACGGAGCTGCTGGTTTAGATAGTGAAATCCGTTTTCTATGGCTTGCACGACTAAGGGAGTCCTCTTCTATATCAAACAGCTTCACCTCTACCTCGTCTTTGGAGGAAGAAGAGGAGGAGGAGGAGGAAGAGGAGGAAGAAGAGTTATAATCATTTTTTTTTTGTATGTAAAGATATATTGATTTAATTTCTTCCTTAATTGCTCCTCTTCTTCTTCTTCTTCCCATTTTTCTTCTCATCTCCTCCTCTTCTTCCTCCTTGAGTTCTGTAGAGGAAGCAATAGGCAAGGAATAACGGAGAGAGAGAGAGAGAGAGAGAGAGAGAGAGAGAGAGAGAGAGAGAGAGAGAGAGAGAGGTGTTTGAGAGCATTTTGGTGCATTTTTTTATGTGTTTATGATGTTTTGTGAATATTTTGATGCGCTTTAAGGTCCTTGAAGGTAGCCTAGCCTGTCTCGGGTGTGTTTAGGGATGTTTAGACGTGTTTTGCGGATGTTTGGGGTGTTTTGTGCATGTTTAAGTCATGTTAGAGACGTGTGTTGAGGGTACCTAACCTAACCTAACCTAACCTAACCTAACCTAACCTAACCTAACGGAGGAAGAGTGTGAGCAATGTTGCAGTGTGTGTTGTGATGCAAGCCTTCTCTTTCTGACGCAAATGTAGAGACGAGGAACAAAAGGAGGAATACTACCACCACCACCACCACCACCACCACCTCCTCCTCCTCCACAGTGGAAGAAAGGGTACAGACACACGGTGAAACTTGAAAATAAATAATTAAATGGTTGTTGTCTTTTGTTGAGTGTGAATGACTAGGAATACGACAGTCTCCCCCCCCCTTCTCTCTCTCTCTCTCTCTCTCTCTCTCTCTCACTTTGTTGGTGATATGCTTAGTTACTTAAGAGGAAGGAAGGAAGGTAGAAAGATATTGAATGAAAGATGAAAAATTAATTAATAAATAAATGGAAGATGAAATGACAGACAGACAGACAGACACACAAAAGTTGCAAGAGAACACACACACACACACACACACACACACACACACACACACACACACACACACCTATAAGGACAGACAATCAACAAATTATTTATGACTCAAATTTCTAATGTACGTTTTTCTAATGAGAAGAGAAAAGAAAACCGTGCATTTCTTCCTAAATATTTACGTTCTTGAAAGAAAACGGAGGTTAGCTTTGAGTTTTTATGGGAGACTTAAGTTAATTGAAATGCGCGGTCTTTAAAGAAAACGGAGGTAGCTTTGAGTTTTTATGGGAGACTTAAGTTAATTGAAACGCGCAGTCTTCAAAGAAAACGGAGGTAGCTTTGAATTTTTATGGGAAACTTATGTGAATTGAAATGCGCAGAGGTATTTCTTCTTTGCCAGACTTCTCCAGCACGTGACCTCTTCAGTAGCACCATACCCACCACGCCCCACGCCCCACGCACCACGCCCCACACGCACCACGCTTTCTACACACACAATAACCCTCAATGGCGCAGATACACTTAAAAGACTGATCACGAGAGAGAACCATAAATTATATTATATACAGAACAAGCAGGTGGACTCTCTCTGACCCTTAGAGGAAGACTGTTGACACGTGTAGGGGTGACAAGCTGCAATCTGGGAACCTTGTTGTGTGTGAATGTTTGTCTCTCGGAATTAGTTGTTTTTAATGGAAATTAGTAATAAGTAATAACACTATTAACGCGAGGCTTCAATTCACACAAGCTTCACATCGCGCCACACGAGGGACGGGACATTTACACAGTGTTTAAGCCCAGCAAGGAACACTTTCAATTTGGCGTTTGAATTAATAAAGCGTAGATAGAGCAGTTACAATTTTAACAGCTTAGTCTTTAGTTTTTCACGTTTATATTTCATTATAAATCATTTCGTATGAGTCTAGTTTAATATACGAGTACTTGTTATTATTTACGTGGTTATTTGAAGCGAAAATAGTGTTGTGGATCTGTACGGGTGCTAGTTCCGGAGCGTAGTTAGACACAGTTAGTTGAGCTTCTGGCGTATTGAACCTAGATTTTCGATGAACGACACATTAGCACGAGCCATGCGACTGGGAACTGCGTGTCTGAACCGCTACAAGCTTGTTTATTTGTCAAAGATATTACTGACAGTTATAATCACTAACCATTATGTTCAAGATACTACACAAGATGGTATATTGAATTTGTTTAACTGTAGAATAAACACAGCACTTGTTTTCCTTATTACTGAAGTGGTGGAATGTACGGCACTTATTCCAAGCCTGAATGAAGGTGGAGGTGGTGGAGGTGGTGGAGT
>NW_026973696.1:145000-157500 GCF_035594125.1 Scylla paramamosain | reverse complement strand
TCCTCCTTCTGTTCCTGATCTATGCCTTCCTCCTTTACTAATTCTGCACTGTCCCCTCCTCCTCCTCCCCTCCTCCTCCTCCTCCTCTTCATCCTTTCTTACCTTCCTCTTCCTCCTGTTCTTCCTTCTCCTCCTCCTTCTGTTCCTGATCTATGCCTTCCTCCTTTACTAATTCTGCACTGTCCCCTCCTCCTCCTCCTCCTCCTCCTCCTCCTCCTCCTCCTCCTCCTCCTCCTCCTCCTCCATCAGGTAAATGAATTCCTGGTATCAGCTGTTCATGCGGGAAACCCCAATCAAGTGACCAGTTTGCTGAAGGGAACAGCCAATCCGGATTCACGAGACGCATACGGTTTCCCTGTCCTCTGCCATGCTGCTTTTAAGGTACCAAGGGACCTGGGGGGTGCTGGGGGTGACTGGGGTGGTGCTGGGGGGGGGAAGATTAAGTGTTTGTAGGTGTGTTGAGTTGGTTGGGTGTGTTTTGGAGTGTTTTGGGGTGTTTTGGGTGTGTTTTGGGGTGTTTTGGTGTGTTTTGGGGTGTTTGGGTGTGTTTTGGTGTGTTTTGGGTGTGTTTGGGTGTGTTTAGATGTGTTTTGGTGTGTTTTGGTGTGTTTGGGTGTGTTTAGGTGTGTTTTGGGGTGTTTGGGTGTGTTTTAGATGTGTTTGAGTGTGTTTGGGTGTATTTTGGGGTGTTTGGGTGTGTTTTGGGGTGTTTTGGTGTGTTTGGGTGTGTTTTGGGATGTTTAAGTGTGTTTTGGGTGTGTTTAGGTGTGTTTTAGGGTGTTTTGAAGTCGCTTAGCTTCTGGGGAGCTGGGGTGAGTCTGGGGTGAGCTAGGATGAGATAAGAGGTGTCTGGTTTTAGCTGGGAAGATAAAATAGGTTAAATCTTTGCGTGTTTTCTTCCCGGTCCACCTCTCATCTCCCAGGCCCTTCTCCCACTCTCTCTCTCTCTCTCCGTCACAGGGGGAGCTACTAATTGCAGACGCCTTGTTAGAGAACGGAGCGGACCCTAACCAGCGGGACAACGAGGGCAGAACAGCTATGCACCACGCCGCCTACTGGGGACACCTATTTGTCCTCAAGTCGTTGTTAGATAAGGGGGGCTCCGTCACTGTGGTGGTAAGGGGGGGGGATGTGTGTGTGTGTGTGTGTGAGGGAAGGGAGGGAGGGGAGAAGGGAGGGAAGGGGTGCAGGAAAGGTTAAAGAGAGAAATTTGAGGTTTCACGACAGTCAGGTGTCTCTCGCTTCCTCCTCCTCCTCCTCCGCCTCCTCCGTCACTGTGGTGGTAAGGGGGGGTGGATGTGTGTGTGTGTGTGTGTGTGTGAAGGAGGGAAGGAAGGGAGGGGAGAAGGGAGGGAAGGGGTGCAGGAAAGGTTAAAGAGAGAAATTTGAGGTTTAACGACAGTCAGGTGTCTCTCGCTTCCTCCTCTTCCTCCTCCTCCTCCTCCTCCTCCTGCTCCTCCTCCTGTTACTACTTAAAATAACTGGCATGGAAGAATATTTACTACCACTACTACTACTATCATAACCACAATCATTACTACAATTACTAACCTATCAATTCAACTAGAACCACTATTACTATTACTACTACCACTACAACACACACACACACACACACACACACACACACAGAAGACTCACCCTCTCTCTCTCTCTCTTTCCCTCTCTCTCTCTCTTTCTCCCCTCCTTCAGGACAAGCATGGTTCAACACCTCTGCACCAGGCGGCAAGAGAGGGCGTGGAGGACGTAATGACAGTGCTGGTGGGGCGCAGAGCAAGCCTCGACGCCCAGGACTCCGAGGGGAACACGCCCATGCATGTGGCCGCGAGGTGGGGTCAGCGGAAGGCGGTCGAATTCCTGCAGGAGAAAGGAGCGGACGATTCAATAAGGAACAAGAGTGGCCAATTGTATTCTGACTTGGTAAGGATGGTGGGGGGGGTGGAGGGGGTGAAATGGTTGTAGTAGTAGCAGTAGTAGTAGTAGTAGTAGTTAGCATCTTTCCCCTTCACCGCCTCCTTCACCCACTCCTGCAGGCGCTGATCCGGGCAGTGCGGACCGAAGACAAAGAGCAAGTGGTGGCAGGATTGACGTGGGGAGGCGATCCTGGCAGCCGTGACGAGCGTGGCTGGACCCTGTTACACCATGCCGTCTACAAGGTACGGCTGGCAGGGTGTGGGAGGGCGTGGCAGGGCGTGGCAGTGTGTGCGGTGGTGTTTGGGAGTGTGTGGGTGATTGTGGTGGTGTTGTGTGTGGTAGGGAGTCTGTACTAAAAGGAATAATGTCCTCTTTTTCACCTCCTCCTCCTCTTCGTCTTCCTCCTGCTCCTGCTCCTCCTCCTCCTCACAGGGCGCCCTCGACATCTGCCAGTTACTAGTGGAGTGTGGAGCGGAAGTTAGTGCGCTGGATGACCATGGAAGGACACCTCTTCTTCTGGCTGCTTACAGAGGAAACCAGCAGGTGTGTGTGTGTGTGTGTGTGTGTGTGTGTGTGTGTGTGTTTGAAGCCACTGTTTCTCGGTCTAGTTAATTTAATATCACAGTCCCGCCACGCCCACTACGCCCACAACGCCCACCACAGATCATGAGCGTGCTGTTGGATGCAGGGGCGGACATCAACGCGCAGGACTGGACGGGGCAGACGCCTCTCCACTGGGCGGCGTTGGAGGGTAGCGTGGACACAGTGCACCTGTTGCTGAGTCGCGGCGCTGACACCTCCCGCAGGAATAAAGCTGGCCTGCGCTACACCGACTTGGTAAGGCACGCACACACACACACACACACACACACACACACACACACACACACACACAGAGAGAGAGAGAAAAAAGATAAATAAATAAAATGACTCTATTACAAATGGTGGCAGTAGTAGGATGAAGATCCCCACATGCACACACACACACAGACACACAACAACAACAACAACCACACTTAACCACACTTAACCACACCAACCACACACAAACGCACGAAATAACCCAGTATCCTATCCCAGACGCACCGCAGACACACCTTAACACAACCCCGCATTCCTGACAGCTCCTGAAGCACCTGTATTTGGCAGTGAGACATAACGACCAAGAGAAGGTGGTGAGACTCGTTACCGCTGGGGCTGATCAATTTGCAGTACTGGCAGGCACAGATCTGGCCCCGAGAGATGAGGCAAAGAGACAAAAGAATTTTCCTGTGCTCAGACAGTTAGTTGCTCTGGCGCCGAGGAAGGGAGAGGAGGACAAAGAGGAAGGGCCTGGTCTAGAGGATATTTATCGTCTGTTTGATGTAAGTACTTGAAAATATTGGTAGTTGTGGTAGTAGTGGTGATGGTGGTGGTAGATTAGTTTGAGTTTGATTATTTTGTTTATTGATTTGTTTATTTATTTGGGTTCTTGGGTCGTGTTATTTTTTCTTCTTTTTACTTTTCTCCTGTTCATTTGGTAGGGTTCTCTCTCTCTCTCTCTCTCTCTCTCTCTCTCTCTCTCTCTCTCTCTCTCTCTCTCTCTCTCTCTCTCTCTCTCTCTCTCTCTCTCTCTGCATCCTCTCCAGCTCGTGTCTCTCTTCTCTCTCTCTCTCTCTCTGTCAGTCAGTCAGTCAGTCAGTCAGTGAGTCAGTCTGTCTCTCTGTTGACTGAGTGCAGTCTTCACCCGCTTGGCTGTCTCCCACTCACCTCTCACACTCGCCTCTCTCTCTCCTCTCATCATCTCCCTCGCGCCCCTCTCACTGCTTAAAATGTCTCCCTTTCTCCCTCCCTCTCACTCTCCCTCTCCCTCTAGTCACGCCCCCGTCAGGCGCGGCGCTCCCTCACCCCGACCCCCTCCCACCCACCCCAGAGCCACTAGCCCTCCCGCCCCGCCCGCCCCGCCCCGCCCCGCCCCTGTGGCAGTGTATTGATGACCTAGTGATAAGTGAAGGGCGCGGCGCCCCCCCGCCAGCCGGCGCGGCACGCCCGGGGCAGTGAGACTCCCTGTAGAGGGGTGCCTCGCCCCCGCGCCCCCCCTCGCCTTCCAGACACTGAATGCATGTGTACTAATCTAGGATGGATATACCTCCTCCTCCTCCTCCTCCTCCTCCTCCTCCGTGTGCTCCGAGGACGACGAGGACGCCTACTGGAAGATGAGCCGAGCCTACGTGGTGCTGAGCGTCCAGGAGGCCTTCCAGGACGAGGCGGACCAGTGGCTCAGCGAGTTTGAGGACAAGCCGCCGGTCATCTCTGCGCGCGAGCTGAGCCAGCAGGACCAGGCGGCCTTCTGGCAGACCTGGGAGGACGACGCCCGCGCCGCGCAGGACGCCCAGCCGCCCCAGCCAGTCATCGCCGCGCGCGACTTCTTCAAGGAGGAGGACAACTGGTGGGAGGAGGACGCCGCGGACCGCCAGGAGGAGGCGCCCGCCACGCACGCCGAGGACGACCAGGTCATCTCCGCCAAGGAATTCTTCCGCGAGGACGAGTGTTGGTGGCGCGACGCCCTGCAGGACGCGCCCGCCCCTCACGTGCCGCGCCACGCAGTGCCCGCCAAGGACTTCTTCGCCGACGACACCCCCTGGTGGGAGGAGGACGAGGAGGAGGAGAAGCAGGAGACGCCGCAGAAAGCTATTCCCGCCAGTGAGTTGTTCAGGGAGGAGCGGCCCTGGTGGGAGGAGGAGGAGGAGAAGGAGGAGGAGGGCAGGAAGGAGGCGCCCCGCGTGGCAGCCAAGGACTTCCTGCGGGACGAGGAGGAGGTGCCGTGGTGGGAGCGTGGCGGCAACCTGGAGGACGCGGCCGCCCCTGTGCTGAGCCACGCCGCCGAGGACGAGGACGCCAGCCTGAGCATCACCGAGGAGGAGGAGGAGGAGGAGGAGGAGAGCAGCAGGATGGAGGACTACGAGGACGCGAGCGAGGGCGTGACAAGTGACAGCAGCAGCCTGTACACTGCCAGCGAGGGCGTGTTGCCCCCCGCCACCCACCTCCTGAGGGACGCCGCCCCCTGGTGGGAGGACACCGCCTGCCCTCCGTGGCTGCAGGACCCCAGTGACAGCAGTGAGGCCACCACCTTGGACCAGGACACCAGCCAGGCCACGGCGGAGGGCGAGGAGGAGGAGGAGGAGGAGGAGGAGGAGGAGGAGGAGGAGGAGGAGGAGGAGGCAGAAGTGAAGGAGGAAGGAAGAGAAAGAAACCTTGATACAGCAAAGGAACAGGAGGAAGAAGAAGAAGAAGAGGAAGAGGAGGAGGAGGAAGTGGAAGAAGAGGAGGAGGAAGGTAATGATGGGGAGGAAGAATTGCAAGAAGTGGAAGAGGAGGAAACGAAAGAAGAGGTGGAGGTGAAGGTGGAGGTGGCGGTGGAACAGAAAGTGGAAGAAGAGGAAGAGGAAGACGACGACGAAGAGGAGGAGGAGGAGGATGAAAGTGAAGAAGAGGAAGATGAAGAAGAGAAGGAAGAAGAAGGAGAAGAAGAAGAAAAACAAGTGATAAGCGCAGAAGGCTCACAACAAGAGGAAGAGAGCAAGACCAGCGCTCTAATGGAAGAGGAGGAGGAGGAGGAGGAGGAGGAGGAAGGAAGAAACCAGAAAGAGGGTGAAGAAGAGGAGGAACAAGAGGGGGTGAGGAAACCAGAGGAACAGAAAACTGCCAACACAGAGACACAGGAAGAGGAAGAGAAGGAGGAGGAGGAGGAGGAGGAGGAGGAGGAGGAGGAGGAGGAAAGGAGGACGAATGAGGAAGAATGTGTAGCCAGCGAGGATGAAATCGAGGACATCCCCGAGGAGGAGGCGCCGCGCCCGCCGCCCACCGTATGCGTGGAGCTGTGCGAGGAGGCGCCCTTAGTCACCCAGGCCTCCGAAGCGCCCGTGGTGGCAGACGAGGCGCGGGGCACCCAGCTGGCGCCGTGCCCCGCGTCGCGCCTGCACAAGTCAGACTCGCAGACCAGCGGATACGACTCCAGCACCTCCCTGTCCGAGCCGGGGCCAGGCGAGGACAGCCACCAAGCGGGGCAGGGCCGGGGCGCGGAGGGCGGGGAGGGCGGGGAGGTGGGGGCGGCGAGCGACAGCGGCGAGGAGGAGGGCAGTGTGGGGGGCGAGGGGGCGCGCCCCGTCAACAAGATGGACGACTGCCTGGCCAGGGTGGACGCCAGCCTCGCCAGGCTCACCGCGCGCCTCACCAGGGACGCCCCGCCCTCCACCACCACCACCACCACCACCACCACGGCGACGGCGACGACGACGACGACGACGAGGCGCAGCGCCTCTCCCTCCCACAGGACCGCGCCGAGCGAGGCGGGCTCGGGAGGAGAGGCGGGCGTGCGCAGCGAGTACGTGGTGATGAAGGTGCACGTGCGGGTGCCCGAGGACGCCAGCACGCGGCGCGACGAGGCGCCCTGCAGCGGCGGCAGGCTGGCGGGGGCCTTGGCGCAGGGCGGCAGGGAGGGGCTCGCCACGGTCAACCCCCAGGCCAGCCAGGAAGCCCCCGCGCCCCAACAGGAGGTGCGTCCTGCCCCCGAGGCTTGCCCCCCGTCCCCGCCCAGGTCCCCCCAGGCCACAGAGGAGGCACAGGTCCCTGCCGAGGAGCGAGTGCAGGAGGGGCACGCCGGGGAGGACGTGGGCCAGGGCGAGGAGCAGGGCAGGGACGCCCCCGCTCCCGGTGTGTGCGAGGACGTGGGCGGCGGCGTGAAGGAGGCGTGGCTGCGGGCGTCGCCGTCCCCTCAGGCGCGGCGGCGGCGGCTGCGGGGGTGGCGGTGCTCTACCTACGAGCCGCTCAGCCTCACGGAGTACGACCGTCTGGCGTGGGCGTGTGCGCGCCGCCGCCGCTACTCCAGCTGCTCTCCGCCCCCCGCCGCCCACCGCGCCCTCACAGACCCCTCGCCCTCCCCGCCACACACCCCTGCCCCCCACGCCCCGCCGCGTCGCCGCGTACAGGCCGCCGCCCCAGAGGCGCCGCCGCCGCAGCAGCAGCAGCAGCAGCAGCAGCAGCGACCCGACGGGCCAGTCGTCGGCAGCAGCAGCCCTGGAGACACAACGCCCTGTGCACAGCCCCCGCTGCTGCCACAGACTCCACAGCCCCCGCAGGTGTCAGACCCCTCACCTGCCCCGCAGGCCCCGCAGGTGTCAGACCCCTCACCAACCCCGCAGGCTCCGCAGGCCCAGCAGGCGTCACAGCCCTCACCAGCCCCGCAGGTCCCCGCTGCTTGCACTAACCCCGCCACCCCGCCAGTCGCCGCCGCCTCCGCGTCGCCCGCAACTAACGCCACTAACTTGGCTTTGTTGTGTGACGCAGATGGCCCACCAGAAGCAGCGGCGCCCCCCGTGGTAGCAGCGACGCCCCCCTGCGCGTCGCGGCCCTGCGCCCCCGAGGTAAGCGGCGCCGCGCACGGCGAGACAGTGCTGGCGTGCGCCGTGGTGCTGCTGCAAAATGTTGCCTTCTTGTACTTCATTGTGATTCCCTTCCTCTCCTTTGTGGCCTCGCGCCTCTAGCCTCCTGCCGCTGCGGGGCGGGGCGGGCCGGGGCGGGGCGGGGCGGGCACAGCCGTCACGTCTGCTGTTCTTTGCAGCTGCTGGCGGCGGCGGCGGCCACGCGGCGGGGGCGTCTCACCAAATCCACGTCTTGCAACCTCACCTGAGGCGGCGGTGGCGGCGGCGGCGGCGCAGGATGCGGCGAGGGCGGCGCCCCGCTGCCTTAGAGAAGTAGCATTCCAGCACACCCCCCACACCCCCCACACCCCAGCACACGCCCCACACCCCAGCACACCCCACACACCCCAGCACACCCCACACACCCCAGCACACCCCACACACCCCAGCACACCCCCCACACCCCCGCACACCCCACACACCCACGCGTACAGCTCCAGGCGTCCCGGGCACTGTGGGGCGGAGCCTCTGGACACCCGCTCCGCCCCGCCCCGCCCCGCCCCGCCAGCGTGCCCCTGCCGCAGTAGTACATCCTCCCCACGCCTTGTCATTCCCCTCAACACTTTTGTACTGAAGGACTCCACCCCCCCCACCCCCACCCCTCGCCCTGTTGTAGGGGCACTCACACACACACACACACACACACACACACACACACACACAGCCTGTTCATGTATACGCACACAGGTCGCCTTAATGTATTTATTTATGTATTTATGTATGTATGTATGTATGTATGTATGTATGTATGCACACACACGCACATGAAGTGTTATTACAATGACGCAACAATTATTCAGTGATTATTTATCCTCATGCGCGAAGGTGCTGGTGGTGGTGGTGGTAGTAGTGGTGGTGGTGGTGGTGGTGGTGGTGGTGGTGGTGGTGATTCATCCCTACCACACACACACACACACACACACACACACACACACACACACACACACCTAAAAAAACACAAACAAACAAACAAAATCAAAGAAAGAAACAAATACAATATGGCGGACAAATATATATAATAAACTTAATTATCACAATTTCTCACAAGTAAAAAAAAAAAAATAAACAATTAAATAAACGCTAATTACACCTATTTGCTCTCTATTTCTTCTCCCTCCCCTCCCCTCCCCTTCCTCCCCCGGCTCCTCGCCCCCTAACACCCCCCAATGCACCCCAACAACCACCAGTATTCAAATCCACATTGCTCCTCCACCACAGCTGTTCTTCAAGGCCACAGAATTGATGAGGTGGGTTCTCAGATTGTTCCAACTGCTAATGATATAAAAATGTTGTTAATCTGTTACTAGAACCTTAAAAACACCCTTGAAAACCCGTGTGTCACTTCAACTACAGCCTTTGCAAACTAGTGGAGGTTCTCAAGAGTGTTTCTCCTGTTGATATTGTAGAAATGTTGTTAATCTGTCACTAGAACCTTAAAAACACCCTTGAAAACCCGTGTGTCACTTCAACTACAGCCTTTGCAAACTAGTGGAGGTGCAGAGCAGAAATGTTGCAGAATGTAGCTTATCGTTTCAGAATTTGGTGTCCTCAGTCCATTCAGAACCTTGTAAGGGCCCATCTTTTCCTTTCAGCTCCCTCACCGCTGACGAAGGTGGAGTTCTAGCGAGAGAGGAAAGAGAAAGAGAGAGAGAAATAGTGAGTGTGTGAGAGGGTAGGTAAAACACACACACACACACACACACACACACACACACACACACACACACACACACACACACGAAAACAATGGTAAAAAAAATCATATAGACAAGAAATAAACAAACAAATAAATAAATAAAATAAAATAACAATAATTGGTGGCAGCAGCTGGGATACAGACACACACACACACACACACACACACACACACACACACACACACACACACACACACACACACACACACACACACACACACACACACACACACACACACACACCTGTAGAGGCAGTAGTGTTGAATGAAGAACAAAATATTAAACATGATTGACAGAAGACCAAGACCAAGTTTAGCTGGATCAGTCAGCAGGGAGAGCCAATCACCTGTAGGAGGCAAGGAAGGAGGCGTGAGACAGCGTTAACATCAAGTCACAAAAGATTTCTTCCTTATCAGCAGGAGAAACACTCTTTTAAAAGGCTCTAGTTGAAGTGACACGGTTTTTCAAGGGTGCTTTTACGGTTCTAGTGACAGATTATCAAGTTTTCTACATTACCAACAAGAGAAACACCCTTGAGAACCTGGCTAGTCATCTCTGTGGCCTTGAAAACCAGAGACAGGCAGGTTTTCAAGGGTGTTTTTACGGTTCTAGTGACAGATTATCAAGTTTTCTACATTACCGACAGGAGAAACACCCTTGAGAACCTGGCTATTCCTCTCTGTGGCTTTGGAAAACAGAGAGAGAGAGAGAGAGAGAGAGAGAGAGAGAGGTGGGGAGGGACCAAATGGTTTTTAAATACGTAACAAACGCTGACCAAAATTTGCCAAACCAGAGTTATCGTAAACTTGCCATAATTTCCAGACAGCATAAACATTTGAACAAGAGAAAGCATTCCTCCAGTAAAGTCCAGGATAACTTGGTAAATGCTCCAGCCTGCTGTGCTTCTGCCCTTGTAGTTCACCCAGAGCTGTGAAAGAGAGAGGGAGAGGGATGAGTGATGAGAGGGAAAAGGAAGAGTTTTTAGAATAAAGGAAAGGGAGAGAGGGAAGGGAAGGAAGGAGGAGAGAGGGAGAGAGAGAGAGAGAGAGACGATTCACCAACACAACCACAGACATTCAAACCACAAGGCACTGTAAACAACACACACACACACACACACACACACACACACATATTCAAAACGCATTGATTTATGTGGAAAAAACGCCAGGTAATGAAATGATAAACTTGAAATACAAAAGTTAACATCACACACGCACAGAACTTCACAACAAATAAACAAATAAATAAATAAACATAACACGGGGGCATAAAACATTAAAAAAAACACTAATTTCAAACTTGTAACACATATCTGCAGCAGGACTTGAGCTGGTGAACTTTAAACACAACAAACACACGAACACACACCACTGCAATCAGAACACGATCATAAAACATTAAAAAAAACACTCATTTCAAACTTGTGACACGTATCTGCAGCAGGACTTGAGCTGGTGAACCTTAAACACAACAAACACACGAACACACGTCACTGCAATCAGAACACGATCATAAAACATAAAAAAAAACACTCATTTCAAACTTGTGACACGTATCTGCAGCAAGACTTGAGCTGGTGAACTTTAAACACAACAAACACACGAACACACGCCACTGCAATCAGAACACGATCATAAAACATTAAAAAAACAATAATTTCAAACCTGTGGCACGTATTTAATACACGTAATGGTTAACTTGACGTAGGACAGGAGGTAGAGAACGTCAAGCCACCACCAGCTCTTCACCAGGGGCACCAGGAGACACCCAACGGCAGCAGAGGCCACGAGGATGCCGCTCAACACCCTGCACATCACGGACACTCGCTGCCCCTCCGCCCGCTGCGTGGTTAGGAACACAAAGGAATGTAAAGGAATATGAAAGGAAGTTAAATAGACAACAGACAAACATTCCTACTACTACTACTACTACTACTGCTACTACTATTACTACCACTATGATTTCAAAACGAACGACACACACACACACACACACATTTACCTCATACAACAAGCACTGTCCAATCTGCAGGGTGACACACACCACTGCGTATAGCGGGAAGATGACATCATTAAGACGAACGTGAAGAATGCTTCCTGGATAGCGTATTGAGTACTGTATCTGCAAGAGAGAGAGAGAGAGAGAGAGAGAGAAAAAAATCGTTAATCTGTCACTGGAACCGTAAAAACATCCTTAAAAACTCGTGTCACTTCAACTAGAGCCTTTTAAAGAGTGGTTCTTCTCCAGTTGATTATTTAAAAACTTTGTTAATTTTACTAGAACCGTAAAAACACCCTTAAAAACCCTTGAAAACCCTTGTGTCACTTCAACTACACCCTTTGTAAAGTAATGAAGTTCTCAAGAGTGTTTCTCCTGTAGATAACGCAGCAATCTTGTTAATCTGCCACTAGAACCGTAAAAACACCCTTGAAAACCCTTGTGTCACTTCAACTACACCCTTTGTAAAGTAATGAAGTTGTCAAGAGTGTTTCTCCTGTAGATAACGCAGCAATCTTGTTAATCTGCCACTAGAACCGTAAAAACACCCTTAAAAAACCCGTGTGTCACTTCAACTACACCCTTTGGAAAGTAGCGGAGGTGCTGAGCTGATATGGTACAGAAAACAGGCAGGCCAGCGTGTCACAGAGGCTGGGAGGCGCGGGGGGCTCACCTGAATGTCATAGATCCAGTACAGTCCCATGTTGAAGATGAAATAGGAGAAGAAGCCGATCCAGTTGAACGTAAGGAAGTCGAAGCTTAGGCCAACCACACTTCGGGATGGTCGTGGTCGTGGTGGTGGTGGTGGTGGTGAAGGAGTAAGAGGAGAAGTAAGGTTTAAATCAATAAGCAAAACAATATCGTAGTCGTAGTAGTAGTAATAGTAATAGTAGTAGTAGTGAAAACAGGGAAAAAATAAATAAATAAATAAATAAACATACGAAACTCTCTCTCTCTCTCTCTCTCTCTCTCTCTCTCTCTCTCTCTCTCTCTCTCTCTCTCTCACCTCTTCCTACGCCAATTGTGAATAATCTGGGGCAAGAAGGACACATCCCACGCAATGGTGTACAACCAGCCCATGACATCAGCTGCAGTGGTGAGGGCCTGGGAACCCATCACGGACACGACGCAGAAGGGGGAGGTCTGGCTGTACAAGAGAGAGAGAGAGAGAGAGAGAGAGAGAGAGAGAGAGAGAGAGAGAGAGAGAGAGAGAGAGAGAGAGAGAGAGAGAGAGATAGTTTTAGGTTAGGTTAAGTCAGCTACCACCAAGATTACGTTAAGATGTCTTACTGAGAGTCCCGCAGCAAGCACAACAAACAGGTAGGGACAAATTGACTTACTGGCACCTCAACTGTACCTCCCCCACCTCGCTCATGTCACAGCAACAATGCCCGTTTTCTTTGTGGCGATGCGTGACCAACTCTGTTAT
>NW_026973696.1:127500-140000 GCF_035594125.1 Scylla paramamosain | reverse complement strand
CGTGGGCCTTGTGGCGGTCGTGTGTGCGGACAGACATGATGGGCTGTCCGATCTGCACCCGCGCCACAGTCCCCTGGGGCTTTCCAAAGGCTCCGCGCATACCTGTCTGCAGCCTGAGGGGGGGAGAAGGGGTCAGTGTGGGCTGGGGTTGGGTTAGGTTAAGTTAGGTTAGGTTAGATTTGGTTAAGTTGTTTTATGTTGTTATTGTGATTAAAATGAACAAACACACTCACACTCACACACACACACACACACACACACACACACACACACACACACACACACACACACACACACACACAAACACACACACAAACACCACCACCACCACCAGCACCCACCTATCAGCACCCGCACACGACAACATCTTGTTAATGCGGATGACGTGGAAGGGGTGGAGCCGAACACGTACGTGGAACTGGTCCTTGCCGCAGTTCTTCACCAGGTACTGCGGAAGAGGTGGAGGTGAACACAAACGAACACAAAGGAAGGTGAAGAGAGTTAGCGGGCCTGTCTGCTTCCATAGTCAATAAAATAACAAAAACAAACGCACAAACACACAAAATACTCTAGCTACAGCCAAGCCATCACCCCCCCAAGTCTCCCCAGTCTCCCCACCCCCCACAGGCACCCCCAAATCCCCGCAGCACCTCACCTTGTTGGCACAGATGCGTCCAGCCTCCAGCGCCTCGGATGACAGCTGTTCGTACTCATCAGACACCAAGTGGACGCACAACGGCAGCTCTCTCACGTCAGCCTTCTTCCGACCCAGGTCAAAAATACGAATCTTGGGGTCAGGCACGCCCCTACAGAATCTGCTCTTCGGGTATGGCTTGTTCTTGCAGTAGCGGTAGCTGTAGGAGGGGGTGAAGGGGGGGTGAAGAGGTGGAATG
Organism: Scylla paramamosain; assembly: GCF_035594125.1. Classification (NCBI taxonomy): domain Eukaryota; kingdom Metazoa; phylum Arthropoda; class Malacostraca; order Decapoda; family Portunidae; genus Scylla; species Scylla paramamosain. The sequence continues at coordinate 139,107 of NW_026973696.1, read as the reverse complement.
CAAGTTTTCTATTTTTTTCGATAAGTGTGCGCGTTTGTGTGTTTGTTTCATGTGTGTGTGTGTTTGTGTGTGTTTGTGTGGTGTGTGGGTGTTCTGGTGGTGTTGAATGGGTTGTGGTGGTGGTGGTGTAATGCAAGTTTTCTGAGTTTTTTTGATAAGTGTGTGTGTTTGTGTGTTTGTTTCGTGTGTGTGTGTGTTTGTGTGTGTTTGTGTGGTGTGTGGGTGTTTTGGTGGTGTTGACTGGGTTGTGGTGGTGGTGGTGGTGGTGTAATTCAAGTTTTCTGTGTTTTTTTCGATAAGTGTGTGTGTTTGTGTGTTTGTTTCATGTTTGTGTGTGTTTGTGTGGTGTGTGGGTGTTCTGGTGGTGTTGACTGGGTGGTGGTGGTGGTGGTGTAATGCAAGTTTTCTGAGTTTTTTTGATAAGTGTGTGTGTTTGTGTGTTTGTTTCATGTTTGTATGTTTGTGTGTGTTTGTGTGTTGTGTGTGGGTGTTCTGGCGGTGTTGACAGGGTTGCAGTTTATTTATTATTTTTTTTAAGTAGGAGTGACACTGGCCAAGAGCAACAAAAATCCAATAAAAAAAATGTCCACTGAAATGGCAGTCCCATAAAAGGGTGAAAGCAGTGGTCAAAAATTGATGGATAAGTGTGTTGAAACCTCCCTCTTGAAGGAATTCAAGTCATAGGAAGGTGGAAATACAGAAGCAGGCAGGGAGTTCCAGAGTGTATCAGAGAAAGGGATGAATGATTGAGAATACTGGTTAACTCTTGCGTTAGAGAGGTGGACAGAATAGGGGCGAGAGAAAGAAGAAAGTCTTGTGCAGAGGCCGCGGGAGGAGGGGAGGCATGCAGTTAACAAGATCAGAAGAGCAGTTAGCATGAAAATAGCGGTAGAAGACAGCTAGAGATGCAACACTGCGGCGGTGAGAGAGAGGCTGAAGACAGTCAGTTAGAGGAGAGGAGTTGATGAGACGAAAAGCTTTTGATTCCACCCTGTCTAGAAGAGCAGTATGAGCGGAACCCCCACAGACATGTGAAGCATACTCCATACATGGACGGATAAGGCCCTTGTACAGAGTTAGCAGCTGGGGGGGTGAGAAAAACTGGCGGAGACGTCTCAGAACACCTAACTCCACAGAAGCTGTTTTAGCTAGAGATGAGATGTGAAGTTTCCAGTTCAGATTATAAGTAAAGGACAGACCGAGGATGTTCAGTGTAGAAGAGGGGGACAGTTGAGTGTCATTGAAGAAGAGGGGATAGTTGTCTGGAAGGTTGTGTCCAGTTGATAGATGGAGGAATTGAGTTTTTGAGGCATTGAACAATACCAAGTTTGCTCTGCCACAATCACAAATTTTAGAAAGATCGGAAGTCAGGCGTTCTGTGGCTTCCCTGCGTGAAATGTTTACCTCCTGAAGGGTTGGACGTCTGTGAAAAGACATGGAAAAGTGCGTGTGTGTGTGTGTTTGTGCGTCTGCTTTGTAAATGTGTGTGTTTGTGGTGCATGAGTGTTTTGATGGTGTTGACAAGGTGGTGGTGATGGTGGTGGTGTTGTGATGCAAGTTCGGTCTTTTTTTTATAAGCGTGTGTGTGTGTTTGTGTGTTTGCTTCGTGTGTGTGCGTTTGTGTGTGTGTCTGTGGTGTGTGAGTGTTCTGGCGGTGGTGGTGAAGTAAGCCTTGTGTGTTTTTAATAACCGTGTGTTCTGGCGGTGTTGTGTGAGGGTGAAAGGTCAAACGTAACATGGGATGGTGTTGTGATGGGGGTCAATGGGGTCAATGTGGTGTAAGGGGGGTGATGGGACGCGTGGCATTGTGGGTATGGGTGTGCTGGTGTCAGGCGGTGTTGTGGTGTGGTTCTGTGGCGAGATCTTGGTGTTGTGGTGTTGCATGGAGTAACGAAATAAATAAAATAAAATAATAAATAAATAAAGAATGAATTTGTAGTACCGGAAGTTAAAAGGATCGTAGAAAAAAAATAATGAAGGAAATAAAAATAAAAATAAAATATCACGAGAGAGAGAGAGAGAGAGAGAGAGAGAGAGAGAGAGAGAGAGAGAGAGAGAGAGTTGTACCTTATAAACTCTCTCTCTCTCTCTCTCTAATAACACAAGTACTTTCATCAATCTTACAACAAAATACCAAAACATTAATTTATCGTTTTGCACCACCCCATGCAAACACTACCCTACACTACCCTACACCAGTCTACACCACAACACCAAGCTCTAAATCACCAAATACCTCTCAAATAACAAACCCACAATACACTTCAGCCATTAACAAACTTTAAGGGAGGAAAATAACAAAAATATGAACAACACGAGGGAAACTCACCATCTCGCCGGACGCCTCCCCATCTTGCCCCTGAAAAAGCCAATATTTGAGGTCACACAGGGTCACCAAGCGGTCAAAATATGCTCAAGGTCCTTATCTATCACTGTGCCAATGGGGGTTATTAAATTATCAAGGGTTTGGGAGTTATTGGCAAAAATGATGAAGGGTGTCAACCACGTGCATCACCTTCTTCCTTCTCCGGGGTGAAAGAAGTTGTGGCGCGTGTGATGGCAATACTGTGACTCCCTTCAGTCTTCTAAAATATTATTGTTCTGTTTTTTCGTGTGTTTTATTGGTGTTTTCTTGGTGTTTTTTTGGTTTTTAAATTTTTCGAGTTGGTTTTTGTCTGTTTTTGTATGTTTTTCTTGGTTGTTTTTGTGAATTTGGGTTTTTTTATTCCATGCTTGAAATATCGTTAAAAGTTATTTCTATTTCTCCTTTTTTTGTTTTTTTTTCATAATTCTTTTGATTTTTCATTTCTTTTTAGCTGTTTTGGTGTCTTTTTATAATTTCTGTCTCTATTTATGTGTTTTTGAAATATTGTTGACATATTTATTGTTTTTCACTTATTCTGCCATTTTCTTCTAATTTCTAGTCTTCTTTTTATTTTTCGTAGCATTTTCTATAACATTATAAATCAATAATATGCAAGAAATTTGTTGTTATTTATGAAAATTAGGTGGGCATTCCAATATGGCAGCCTGAGAGGTTACAGTCGGCCATCTTGAACAGTTCACTAATTCCTTTTGCATATTTACCACTTTCATCACTAATTCCTTCCTAAAAATAACTTCCATCCACTATTCACAATTTTACATGATATTTACCACAACAAACAAGCACGAAAACTGACAAATAAAAAACAAAAACATCACCCATTCCAAGATGGCTGCTGGTGAAGCTGGAAAGCGGCCACCTTGGAATTCCCTCTGAGAAGAAAGTAAGGATGCATAGAGAAACGTTTACGTAATATTGTGGCGTTAATGAGCCGCAGGTGAGAGAGAGCCACGTGAGCCACTCCTCTCCCGGGTGAGTGTGGCCCCGCGTGGTTAGAAAGTAAGAGAGAGAGAGAGAGAGAGAGAGAGAATACAGCCCATTTAACGAAATCTAACATAATTTAACCTAATATAACCTAATATGACCTAACGTAACCCAGTCTGACCTAACGTAAGCCAGTCTGACCTAACCTAAGCCACCCTGACCTAACCTAAGCCAGCCTCACCTAACCTAACCCAGTCTAACTTGATCTAACCTAAATTTAACCATTCCTAACCCAACCCAGCTCACTTTGACCCTAACGTAACCTAACTAAACCCAGTGTGACCCAAACCTGACCTGATGTGTCACTGTAAGGCATTTGAATGTGACCTGACCTAACCTAAGACAGTTTAGCGTGATATAAAGCTGTATTCTCAAGTTCTACCCCCTCCCCCCTGCCTGCTTCTGTATTTCCTCCTTCCTGTGACTTGAACTCTTTAGAAGGGAGGCGCCAGCAGGTGTATTAGCCATAGAAAACGGAAATTAGTGGTATTTTTTTGGTATTATTTTCGTTGGCCTTAAAAACATTAAAGAAAACGGATTTTATCATTGTATTCAGCTATTGACGTGACCTTTCCCCGGTCTGACCCAGTTCAAGGCTGTTTAATTTAATGTAACTAAAATTCCATTGCTTAACTTAATGTAACTGGTAAAATATTGTTGTCTAAGTTAATTAAAGCTAATGAGGCCTAATGTAATGTTCTCTACCTTAACCAGACCTAATTTGACTTAACCACACCTCACCTAACCTAACCTAACCTAACCCAGTCTAACCTAACCTAACTCAACCAGACCTAACCTAACTCAACCAGATCTTACCTAACCTAACCTAACCTAACTTAACCAGACCTAACCTAACCCACTGAAACCCCCATTAATGTACTTTAAACTAACCTAACCTAACCTAACCACACCTAACCTAACCTAACCTAACCACACCTAACCTAACCTAACCTAACCACACCTAACCTAACCTAACCTAACCACACCTAACCTAACCTAACCTAACCTAACCTAACCTAACCCACTGAAACCCCCATTAATGTACTTTAAACTAACCTAACCTAACCTAACCCAGTCTAACCTAACCTAACCTAACCACACCTAACCTAACCTAACCTAACCGAACCTTCCACAGCATGGCGGGGCGCACCATGACGGGGCTGGGGCGGCTGGCGGGGCACGGCCGGGGGTCCCTCCGCCACCAGGGCACGGCAGCGGCAGCAGCGGCGGTGGCGGCTGGCGGGCCAATAGCAGAATATAACAAGCTGGTATCGTCCGGCAAACTGTTGGACGATGAGCACCAGCGGAGGATTCTGATTGGCTTAGAGCGCTGTTATAGAGAGGTGGTGGCTTATCCTGGGCCGCCACCTCCCCCTGGGCTCATGCGGCGGCTACTAGGGGGTCTGGGGGCGCTTGGGAGGGAGGTGGCAGCTCCCCAGGGGCTGTACCTATGGGGTACAGTCGGCACAGGGAAGACAATGCTAATGGACCTTTTGTATGACTGCGTGTGCGTGTCAGGGAAGCGTCGCGTGCACTTCAACGCGTTCATGCTTGACGTACATGCGCGTATACACAAGGAGAAGAGTCGTGTGCGTCGCGTACATGCCCCAGACCAAGCTAGGTATTTTGAGCCGGGAGGTACGTACACTATCAGACAGCGCCCCCATGACCCCATACCGCCCGTGGCCCAGGAGGTGCTGCAGGAGGCGTGGTTTATCTGCTTTGATGAGTTTCAGGTGTGTGTGTGTGTGTGTGTGTGTGTGTGTGTGTGTGTTGTGAATCTTTTTTTTTTTTTTTTCAAGTTCATTAGGGTTTGTGAGGTGTGTGTGTGTGTAGTCTTTGGAATTTTGAAGTTTTAGAGCAGCCTAACCTAACCTAACCTTCTACAGACTCTTAAAAACCCTATTTGACACACTTTAACCTAACCTAACCTTCTGTAAACCCTTAAAAAACCCTATATAATCATTTGACTCACCCTAACCTAACTTAACCTAACGTAAACCCTTAAAAAAACATATATAATCATTTGACACACCCTAACCTAACCTAACCTAACGTGACCCCTTAAAAAACCCTATATAATTATTTGACACATCCTAACTTAACCTAACCTAACATGACCCCACAGGTGACGGACATCGGCGACGCAATGATCCTCAAACGCCTGTTCTCCGAGCTGTTCTCCTGCGGCGCGGTGATCGTGGCCACCAGCAACAGGGCCCCAGACGACCTTTACAAGAATGGACTGCAGAGGTCACATTTTCTACCATTCATCCCCATCCTGAAGAGCCACACAGAGGTCTTCAATTTAGACTCTGGCGTGGACTACCGCGTCTGCCACCAAGACGACTCGCGCAAGGTTTTTTTCGTCAAGTCCGAGTGTAATGCAGAAGAGGAAGCACGGGTTTTGTTTAAGGTCCTCAGTGCTCAGGAAACAGACATTGTGAGGCCAAGAACGCTGTCTTACGGCGGCCGGAATGTGACCTTCGAGAGAACCTGTGGGGGTGTTTTAAATTCGTCGTTTGATGAGCTTTGCAATAGAGTAAGTGTTTGTGTGTTTGTGTGTTTGTGTGAGGATAAGGGAGCGGCCGTTAAGTTTGTTGGTCAATGTTTTCTTATTTTTTTGGTGTTTGGGTTAGTTTGGTCATAGTGTGTTTGTTTGTTTGTACGTTTGTTAATAAGTGTGTTTGTTTGTGTGTTTGTGTGAGGAACTGTTGAATTTCTCTGTCTTGTTTTCTTGTTTCTTTTTGGGTGTTTGGGTTAGTTAGGTCATAGTGTGTTTGTTTGTGTGTTTGTTTGTTTGTCCGTTTGTTAATAAGTGTGTTTGTTTGTGTGTTTGTGTGAGGAACTGTTGAATTTCTCTGTCTTGTTTTCTTGTTTTTTTTGGGTGTTTGGGTTAGTTAGGTCATAGTGTGTTTGTTTGTGTGTTTGTTTGTTTGTCCGTTTGTTAATGTGTGTTTGTTTGTGTGTGTGTGTGAGGAACTGTTGAATTTCTCTGTCTTGTTTTCTTGTTTTTTTGGGGTGTTTGGGTTAGTTAGGTCATAGTGCGTTTGCTTGTGTGTTTGTTTATGTCCACCTCCCTTTTTTGTCTGTTTGTTTGTTAATAAGTGTGTTAACATCTGTTGTTTACAAGTTACGCTCATCCACACCCCCTCAGAATCTCTATCCTATCCACTTATCCACACACTCTTCCACCTACAGCCCTAACTTGTCACTCCTATCCATTTATCCACTCACTGATCCACCATCTAATCCACCTCTGATCTGCTGTCTCATCCACACAGCCGCTTGGAGCCGTCGACTACATTCAAATCTGTCTGACTTTTCATACAATCTTTATCCGAGACATCCCACCGCTGAACCAGAAGTCAAAAGGCCAAGCACGTCGTTTTATCACCCTAATTGACACCCTTTATGACCACAAGGTACGTCTGTGTGTGTGTGTGTGTGTGTGTGTGTGTGTAGGATTATGAAAACACCCTTTAAAACCCCAACAACTTCCACTGCAGCCTGTTAAACTATTAGAACCATGAAAAACACCCTTGAAAACCCCAACAACTTCCACTGCAGCCTGTTAAACTATTAGAACCATGAAAAACACCCTTGAAAACCCCAACAGCTTCCACTGCAGCCTGTTAAACTATCAGAATCATGAAAAACACCCTTGAAAACCCCAACAACTTCCACTGCAGGCTGTCAAACTATTAGAACCATGAAAAACACCCTTGAAAACCCCAATAACTTCCATTACAGCCCTTTAAACTATTAGAACCATGAAAAACACCCTTGAAAACCCATATAACTTCCATTACAGCCCCTTAAATTACTAGAACCTTGAAAAACACCCTTGAAAACCCCAACAACTTTTTCTGGCAGGCTCGAGTGGTGTGCACCAGCGACGTCCCACACAAGCAGATCTTTCAGGGCCAGGAAGGGGTCACACACCACCCTGACAAGGACTCCCTCACCCTGATGGACGACCTGGGTCTCCGTGGGTCCCAGCAGGAGACACGAAACATGTCCATTTTCACAGGGGAAGAGGAAATCTTTGCCTTCGAACGCACAGTGTCTCGCCTCACACAGATGACAACCCCGGAGTACTGGGAACTTTACGAGCTGGAACGCCGGTGAGGGGGGGACGTCTAGGTGTGGTAGTTGGGTTCAGGGGTACAGGGGCTTCTTGGGGGCGCATTCCAGGGGTTTTCAGGGCTTACGAAAAATGGGACAGCTGTGTGTTGACCTGATAGCTCCCTGGACAAGCTCTTGCACCCTTGAACAACAATAATTCCCTTAACCCCATCTCAGGAATGGAGGAGGAGAGAGAGAAGCTTCAATTGACACTCGTTAAAAGAATAATTCCATCCAATATCCACACACTGCCATCTAGTGAGAAAAACAAACACTGCTACTTGAATTTCTTGTTGCAGTTTGTAAATATATAAAAGGTTTGTAATGTCTCTTTACATGATAGGCTTCAGAAGTTGTTTACAAGTGACTTGAGGAATAAACAGAGGTAGTACTGGTAAGAGAGAACAGGTAGATTGAAATGAATTAATGGGAATGAGAGAAATAGTGAAAAAAAAAAATGATGTAGGAGTGATTTAAGAGAATGAATGAGATGAAGGAAGGAATATTTGAATAGTGAATGAATAAGGGGATAGGAAGATGAAGTAAATATGAATCAAAACAAAGAACGTTAGGAAACAAATAATACCAAATAAAAAAAAAAGAAAAATGATAGAATGAATAGAAAAACAAGAACAACAACAACTACTACTACTACTACTACCACTACTACTGCTACTACTACTAGGGGTATGACAGATGCTAACAGTGAGCCAGTACAAGGGTGGTAATCTGCAAAAGTTAACAAATATCAACTTGTGAAGCCAACCATGTACATTTTGGGATGTAAACAAAACCTTACTGTAAACATGTACAGAATTAAAGTATATATATTGTAGTTTTGTTTGTTTGTTTGTTTGTTTACACCCTCAAGAATCCCACTGACTTCCACTGCAGCCTGTCAAACTATCCCTGGAACCTTGAAAACCAAAATAACTTCCACTGCAGCTTGTTAAACTATCACTGGAACCTTGAGAACCCCAATAACTTCCACTGCAGCCTGTTAAACTATCACTGGAACCTTGAAAACCCCAATAACTTCCACTGCAGCCTGTTAAACTATTAGAACCATGAAAAACACCCTTGAAAACCCCAACAACTTCCACTGCAGCCTGTCAAACTATCACTGGAACCTTGAAAACCTCAATAACTTCCACTGCAGCCTGTTAAACTATTAGAACCATGAAAAACACCCTTGAGAATCCCAACAACTTCCACTGCAGCCTGTTAAACTATTAGAACCATGAAAAACACCCTTGAAAACCCCAACAACTTCCACTGCAGCCTGTTAAACTATCAGAGCCACGAAAAACACCCTTGAGAACCCCAACAACTTCCACTACAACCTCTTAAACTATCCCTGGAACCTTGGAAACCTTGAAAAACAGACAGTACTGGTTACAATAATATTAAAGAGAATTACGGGAGCATGACTCAATGGAAATGGAACGTAGAAAATGAAACAAGACAAAATAAAGAAAGCAAGATTTAAACAGTTGATATTTTAACACCCAGAGCCCCGAAGCTCCCAGCACCGCCATGACAGTCTTTCTTAAACCTCTCCTCTCTTTCTCCCTCTCTCTCTCACGTCAGCAGGGGATCAGAAAAGCTTCGAAACACAAACAACTTCAAGATTACAAAGCTCCAGGGCCACCACAAGGTTAGAGAAATATTTAAACAAACATTTCGAGGAATATATTGAACATAAACAAACTGAATAAAGAAATACACAGTAAACCAGCACTATGACCCCTTCATTTCCCCTCTGACCCCGCCTGGTACACCTTTCCCTAATCACCGACGCACCCTGACCTCTACTGCAGCCACATGTGACCTCTAATTGGCGATAAAACTGCAGGATGTACGTTTTTTCCTGCCAGCTTCCTCGTAAGTCGTAAAAAATGAATTCTGGCATTGATTGTGTTGTTGAAAATGATAACAAGGGTTTTGTCAGAGTTATAAGGGAAGAGGAGAAGGGAAGGAGGGAAGGAGGAATGGAGAGAGAATAAGGGAGAGAAGGAAAGCAATGTTAGGGAGTAAATGGCCCCGTCAGCTTCTTAAATATCAGATGTAGTGAGGTTCAACAGCCCAATTGGTCGTTTCAGTGTTCATTGAGTCAAAATTAAGTATTGATGGTAGTTTTTTAATTATCCTTTGTGTTATGAGATGATAAATAAGTCAAGTTAGGTCAGGATTATACACAAGCTTGAGGAAAATAGTAGTAGTAGTAATAATAGTAATGAATGAATGGTAATAGTAATAATTCAAGATAGTAACTGTGGTTCCTTTAAGATTAATGAAAATAAACTAATAATAATAATGATAATGATAATAATAATAATAATAATAATAATAATAATAATAATATAAACAATAGAAATTTTACTACAATTATTATTATTATTATTATTATTATTATTATTATTATTATCATCAAACATTTTCCTTCTATATATTTTTTTGTCCCTTAGAGAGAGAGAGAGAGAGAGAGAGAGAGAGAGAGAGAGAGAGAGAGAGAAAGATAGAAAGTATTTAATCATTTTAACTCTCTCTCTCTCTCTCTCTCTCTCTCTCTCTCTCTCTCTCTCTCTCTCTCTCTCTCTCTCTCCCTACCACAGCACAACAAGTCTGCTGCTGCTGTGTGCTGTGGCCTAGTGCTGTGATCTCTGTATTTGCTCCTTCAGCTGCAAGATGGATGCACGCTGTTCTGGCGGCAACATCTTAATCTGCTCGTCCGAAAGCTGTAACACTTGCATGATGAGGCTGGCCTGTGGAGAGAGAGAAAGAGTGGTATTGGTGGTGGTGGTGGTAGTGGTGGTGGTAGTAGTAGTGTTTTTCAAGGTTCTGATAGTTTAACAGGCTGCAGTGGACAATGTTGGGGTTTTCAAGGGTGTTTTTCATGGTTCTGGTAGTTTAACAGGCTGCAGTGGACAATGTTGGGGTTTTCAAGGGTGTTTTTCAAGGTTCTGATAGTTTAACAAGCTGCAGTGGACAATGTTGGGGTTTTCAAGGGTGTTTTTCAAGGTTCTGATAGTTTAACAGGCTGCAGTGGAAGTTGTTGGGGTTTTCAAGGGTGTTTTTCATGGTTCTGATAGTTTAACAGGCTGCAGTGGACAATGTTGGGGTTTTCAAGGGTGTTTTTCATGGTTCTAATAGTTTAACAGGCTGCAGTGGATGTTGTTGGGGTTTTCAAGGGTGTTTTTCATGGTTCTGGTAGTTTAACAGGCTGCAGTGAACAATGTTGGGGTTTTCAAGGGTGTTTTTCATGGTTCTAATAGTTTAACAGGCTGCAGTGGACGTTGTTGGGGAGGTAGTAGTAGTAGTAGTTTACAAATATATTCAATGACTATCAAATTCACAACAACAACAACAACAACAACAACAACATTAACCTCACCTTCTCTTGATCCTGTCCAGCCAAACTTGTGGGGAGGGAAGAGGAGGTACTGGAGGGGGCTGGCACACCTCTGGGGGGCGCCTGGGTGGGGCCGCCCATGGGGGGAAGGGGCGCACTGGTTCCTGTGGGTGGAGAGGGGGAGAAAAAAATATATAAAAACAAACAAACAAACAAACAAACAAACAAACACACACACACACACTCTCTCTCTCTTACCACTGCGGAAATCCTTGTCCTGAGGGTACGAACCCCTGGCAGCCCTGGGGTCGCGGCTCTCGGGAGCAGCAGGGGGTGGAGGCAGCGGCTGGGGTGCTTCTGTAGTCCCTGTCGCTTCCCCGCGGGTCCCTTGAGGCCTCCCGACCCCCCTCGCCCCCTGACCCGCGCTGTTCTCTGTAGCTACGGGAGTCCCGGTCTCTGTCCCTGTCAATTGGGGTCAGGTCAGGTCAAGTCAAGTAAGGTTTTCAATCAAATATGCCAACGATCTTCAATTTGACCTTTCTGTTGAGCCAAGCATTACCTGACATCCCTGGGGTCACTCCTCTGGGGGAAGGTGTCCCTGGAGTCCCTAGGGGGTGGGGGTGGTTCCCTGAATCTCTGCTCCCCGCGCTGATCCACAAATTCGCCACGAGGGTCTCGCTGAAACCTGTGTGGAGGAGGAAAGTGAAGGGAGGCTGTGGTGGAGTGTGTGTGTGTGTGTGTCTGTGTGTTTTATCAA
>NW_026973696.1:87500-125000 GCF_035594125.1 Scylla paramamosain | reverse complement strand
CTGGGCCTGCAGGAGAGCATAAGCCAGCTGCGGATTATTCATTAACATGGTTCTCGCCTCCTGCGGGTTGTTACGAACACAGAGCTTCATTTGCCTCATCAGCTCGTACATCTGCTCAGGCGGGAGGGAAGCCACAGCGTTACTAATGGCCTCTGGTGCCTTGTTTGGCTCCACCTCTGCTCCATAAGGTGATTCCACAACTGGGCCCATCATTAAGCCTGCGGTAGTTAGGTTAGGTTAGAATAGAAGGGTGTGTGTGTGTGTTTGTGTGTGTTTTTTTGTGTTTGTGTGTGTGTGTGTGTTTGTTATCTCCTCCTCCTCCTTCTTCTTCTCTTATTTCCTTCCTCCTCCTCCTCCTTCTCCTCTTATTTCCTTCCTCCTCGTCCTCCTTCTCTCCTTTTCTTCCTTCTCCTCTCCTCCTCTCTCTTCTTCTTTATCCTCTCCTCTCCTTTCCCTCCTCCTCCTCCTCCAAATACTCCTTCCTTCTCTTCTCTCCAAATCTTTCTTATAACACTCCTCCTCCTCTTCCTCTTCCTGTATCTTCCTCCCTACCACCTCCTCCTCCTCTTCCTCCTCCTCCTCCTCCTCTTGACTTACTCTGCATCTCCATCCTTGACTTTTCAGTGCAGGCGTTGTCCACTCGTAAAGGTCGACCTCCAATTTCATACCCATTCAAATTCCTCATCGCTGACAAGGCTGTCTCCTGATCCTTGTACTCACAGAAACCATAGCCTTTTGGTTTTCCACTCTCTCTGTCGTACATGAGTCTGGAAGAGAGAGGGAGAGTGTCTCAGGGCCTGTGTGTGTGTGTGTGTCTGTGTGTGTGGGTGTGTGTGTGTGTGTGTGTGTGTTTTTGGGAGGGTCTGGTTGTGTAGGTGGTGGAATACAAAGGAATACAAAGGAAAGCCAAACAGCAACAGACCTTTTGTTCCTTGCAAGGCTGTTTGGTAACTACTTCTAACTAGCTACAGTGAAGAGAGACAGGACAGCACAGCAGAAGGCTCCTCCCCACCCACCACTCCCTCCACCCAGCACTGGCATGGAAATAGTTGTGACAAGTACCATGCACTATGGAAAAACTGACATGGAAATTTTCATAGGAAAGGATGAAAGGAAGTTCTACTATTCAGCCTACGGTGAACTCTATAGGCCTATCTCAAAGTTAATACAAGTTATATTAAAACTGGTGTAGAATAAGAGTTTATTAGTGAATTTAGTAATTATTGGGATAAGAAGAGAGCTTGTTGGGGATTTGCTTTTAAATATTTGTCTATTTTATTTTTGAATGATTCAATAGTATTGCTGTTTACAATTTCTGCAGGAAGTTTATTCCATATATTTACTATACGATTAAAGAAAAAATGTTTTGCCTCGTGGGATTTAAAACGTTTGGGTATAATCTTGAATCCATTATTTGTTGTTGGGTTAGAATGATCAATGGTAAAATATTGATGTGCAATGAGTGAGGAGGAGGAGGAGGAGGAGGAGGAGGAGGAGGAGGAGGAGGAGGAGGAGGAGGAGGAGGAAGGGGGGGGTACTCACTTGAAGGACAGCACAGGCCCCACTTGGCTGAATATATCTCGTAATTTCTCTTCTGTTGCTTCATAAGGGATGTTGCCCACTGGAGAGAGAGAGAGAGAGAGAGAGAGAGAGAGAGAGAGAGAGAGAGAGAGAGAGAGAGAGAGAGAGAGAGAGAGAGAATTAGAATATTATCTCATTAGACATGTTTTTTAATCTAAACTTTGAGAATTACCTTTAAAAATTACCTTTAATAATTATATACAAATCTGGTTGAGTTACCTTTGAGAATTACCTTTAAATTACCTTTAGAAATTACAAAGGTTTTAGTTACATGTGAATTACCTGTCCTGTATGTAATTCTTTCTAATTACAACAAATCTTATTGTAATCCCTTTTAAGAGTAATTCTCTAAATATATAAACACAAAAAAAATATAAAACTAGGTTAAAATATTAATTAAACAAAAAATATTAAACGAAAGACAGACAGACAGACAGACACGAGCATTAATAGACAGACAGACAGACACGAACATTAATAGACAGACACACACACACGAGCATTAATAGACAGACACACACACACGAACATTAATAGACAGACACACACACACGAACATTAATAGACAGACACACACACACGAACATTAATAGACAGACACACACACACGAGCATTAATAGACAGACACACACACACGAGCATTAATAGACAGACACACACACACGAACATTAATAGACAGACACACACACACACACACGTACACAAACACAAACAAACAAATAATTAAAAGCCACACAAACAACAAACCAAACACATCAACAAACTTAAACGTAAACAAATCGAGATATCCTAAACATACCATGCCTTTCATAAACTCGCCGATGTAAACAGTCCCTTATTTCCCCTCATATCTACCTTATTTCTCTCCCCCGCACCTTCCCCAACTCACCAAACACGGAGCGCAGGGACTTCTCCACCACAGCACTCGTCTCGCTCATCTTTGCGGCTCAGGAAGGCGGAAAAAGTTGAAAAAATGATAAAAATTTGCTGTGAACACCGTCCTCCAAAGCTGAAGGCAAGCCGCGAGGAGGTGACCACTTCGGAACTTTCGCTTTCGGCTTTTATGAAAGATATTTTGGTGTTATTTGTATTTTTAAGGAAAGATTTTTGATGTAGTAAATTTTATGATTATTTTTATATTGTTTTAGTAATATTTTTGGATAATATAAGTGTCCGAGGTTTATCAATATCTCGGCTCCAACTTATTTAAATTATCATCAAATACTCTATAATGATGGTAATAATGAAATAATTTAGGCTATCCATGCGGGGTGATCTTGATTAATTCTATCATATTCTGAAACGCATCTGGCCTTAACTCGATTATTTTTAGAAGTTACGTTTCAAAGGGAAATGGGGCCATCTTGAAGGTAACAGCGTAGAAGCATCTTAAGAGGGAGGCTTAGGTCTTGGTCTGGGTTCTGACGCAGCTGTGTTGTCATGACAGCCACGAAGCTAAACTATTTATGCCAGTAAACAGTAACAAATAAATAAATAAATAATGATATATGATAATAATAATAATGGGGAAAGTGAGGAAGTGAGTATATATCCTATCTACTGAAATTTTCTGCACTTTTCTCCGGATTTTTTGTCAACACAATATGGCACCATTGAAAACAGGCCACAAGAAGAAGAAGATCACCTGAAACGTAAACATTCGGTTAATTTTTTTGTATTTTTCCATATTCCCTTGTGTCACGTGACCAGAGTGAGTATTTAACGCATTAGACTGTTAGTTTAGGATGAGATGCAGTAGTGTGTGGTGAATACTTAGCGTGGCGGATGCTGAGAGGAGAGGGGGAGGGGAGATAAGAGGAGGAGAAGGGGAGGTGACGTGTGTGTGTGTAATAATATGAGAAATTCTGTGTTTGCAGGTGTGGGCGCCGTCCTTCCCTACGCTATGGAGAATTACAAACTCGTGCAAGCTATAGGCAGAGGAGCATACGGGTAACCCCCCCCCCCTCTCTCTCTCTCTCTCTCTCTCTCTCTCTCTCTCTCTCTCTCTCTCTCTCTCTCTCGTACCTTTTTAATGCAAGATGGTGACAGATATTAATTTAAAGTTTGTATCGTGTTAGACAGGCGTAGGGGGCGTGGCGGTGGAGGGGCGTGGCAGGAGGGCGTGGCTAGGTGGTGGGCGTGGTCTTAAGCCAAACTCACCAAATATGGGAAACTTTAAAATTCTAAGGACAAAAAAAAAAAAAACGCAAAATTATTGTCAAGAGAAGAGATATCCGGCCGTACCCCCCCTCTTATCCCCCCTACCCCCCTCTCATCCCCTCTACCCCCCATAATTCCCCCCCACCCCCCCCACACCTATCCTGGACCCGTGGAGTAACTAATCTTGCTGTTTAAGTGATGCCCCCCCCCCCTGCACCCTTCCATCCTAACCCCCCCTCCCCCCCCGCTGTTTAAACTGGGAGAAATGACAGTTTTAACATATCCTATCAATTTGTTCTCTCTCCTGAAGCATGGGGGGGCGTGCACGGGGGGGAGAGGGGAGCTGGGGAGGGGGTAGGTGTCAGTAGAGGGGGGGGGAGGGAAATTAAGGTAAATTGATGAAGCAAAGTATTAGAAAAGACGCCATATTGTTAAAAATACATTTAGCTTAATTTAACGTAACATGTCCCCTCCTCCTCCTCCTCCTCCTCCTCCTCCTCCTCCTCCTCCATAACCCAAACCAGCCCTACCTAACCTGGATCCCCTACCCCCTTGCCCCCCCACCACCCCTCACACCTTAAACAATTCTAACCTAACTGTGACACTAATAGACAGATCATTACTCTCACCCTTATCTGTGTGTGTGTGTGTGTGTGTGTGTGTGTGTGTGTGTGTGTGTGTGTGTGTGTGTGTGTGTGTTCCAGCAATGTGTACTTGTATTGGCGCCTGGAAGACAACCGGCCGGTCGTTATAAAGAAACTGCCCATGGAATCTATCAGCGAAGAGGAATGTGAGGTGAGAGAGAGAGAGAGAGAGAGAGAGAGAGAGAGAGAGAGAGAGAGAGAGAGAGAGAGAGAGAGACATATTGTATTTGTTCTGTAAATTACTTAAGTTTATTTATTGATTAATTAATTACACACACAGAGAGAGAG
This sequence comes from Scylla paramamosain, assembly GCF_035594125.1. Taxonomy (NCBI): domain Eukaryota; kingdom Metazoa; phylum Arthropoda; class Malacostraca; order Decapoda; family Portunidae; genus Scylla; species Scylla paramamosain. Next base: position 120,325 of record NW_026973696.1, on the reverse strand, counting down.
AGAGAGAGAGAGAGAGCACAAATAAAAATAATACTTTTTACCTCTTCCTCCTCTTCCTCTTCTTCTTCTTCTTCTTCTTCTTCTTCTTCTTCTTCTTCTTCTTCTTATCTCTTGTTTTTCTTCCTCTTCCTCCTCCTCTTCCTCTTCTTTTTTCTTGTCTTCTTCCTTCTGCTCCTCCTCCTCTTCTTCTTTTTTCTTGTCTTCTTCTTCTTCTTCTTCTTCTTCTTCTTCTTCTTGTTCTTGTTCTTCTTCTTGTTCTTCTTGTTCTTCTTTTTCTTCTTTTTACCTCCCCTTGCTTTTCTTCCTCTTCCTCCTACTCTTCCTCTTCTTTTTCTTGTCTTCCTCCTCCTCCTCCTCCTCCTCCTCTTCTTCTTTATCTTATACTAATCTTATTCTTCTATTATGTCCCTCCTCCTCCTCCTCCTCCTCCTCTTCTTCTTCTTCTTCTTCCTCTTCCTCATTACATCCTCCTAGCCTGTTAGCAATGGGTGGATGGGTGAGTGGGCGGGGAGCAGCCTTGTTCATCACTATCTTGACCCCACACTGACACCACATACTACTTAGCCGAACCACACTAGCAAAAAAAAACTAAATAAATAAATAAATAAACAAAAAAAAATTATATACTGTATTTAAATTTCCTTTGTATTCATTTGTGTTCCTCCTCCTCATCCTCCTCCTCTTCTTCTTGTACTTACAGCTGACTAAGAATGAAGTGCGGGTGTTGTCAATGCTGCAACACCCGAATATAATTGAATATTTTGATAATTACCTTGAAAACAATACCATGATGATTGTGATGGAATATGCTCCTGGGGGGAACCTGTACGACTACCTGAGGTCCAGGGGCGAGGGAAACCTTCTGCAGGAGGAGGTGAGGTGGCCGCAGGGGTGAGAAAATGAGGCTGCGTGTTCATACTGAGGTTTTCAAGGGTCTTTTTCACGGTTCTAATAGTTTGACAGGCTGCAGTGGACGTTCTTGGGGTCTTCAAGGCTCCAGTGATAGTTTGACAGGCTGCAGTGGATGTTGTTGGGGTTTTCAAGGGTGTTTTTCATGGTTCTAATAGTTTAACAGGCTGCAGTGGACGTTCTTGGGGTTTTCAAGGGTGTTTTTCATGGTTCTAATAGTTTGACAGGCTGCAGTGGAAGTTGTTGGGGTTTTCAAGGGTGTTTTTCATGGTTCTAATAGTTTAACAGGCTGCAGTGGAAGTTGTTGGGGTTTTCAAGGGTGTTTTTCATGGTTCTAATAGTTTAACAGGCTGCAGTGGAAGTTGTTGGGGTTTTCAAGGGTGTTTTTCATGGTTCTAATAGTTTAACAGGCTGCAGTGGACAATGTTGGGGTTTTCAAGGGTGTTTTTCATGGTTCTAATAGTTTAACAGGCTGCAGTGGAAGTTGTTGGGATTTTCAAGGGTGTTTTTCATGGTTCTAATAGTTTGACAGGCTGCAGTGGAAGTTATTGGAGTTTTCAAAGCTCTAGTGATAGTTTAACAGGCTGCAGTGGAAGATATAGGGACTTTCAAGTAATCCTGTGTTCTTCTGTGAACAGGACGTGCTGCACCTGTTCTGCCAGCTGGTCCTCGGCATGCAGCACATCCACAACAGCAACATCCTTCATCGTGACATCAAATCCAACAACATTCTCTTGGATCGTTCGCATCGCATCGTTAAAATTGGCGATTTTGGAATTTCAAAGATTTTAAGCAGGTATGTGTGTGTGTGTGTGTGTGTGTGTGTGTGTGTGTGTGTGTGTTACTGTTGTTGTTAGTCTTTCTCTATCTCTCTCTCCAATCCTTCTTTTCTTAAGTTCGCTTCTTGTGTGTGTTTCGTCTTGTTTTATCTCTCTCCCTCTCTTTCTCTTTTTCATTCTGTCTGTCTACCTTTTATCTATCTGTCTGTTCCCCTATTTGTCTCTATTTCTTCCTTTCTATCTATCCATCACTAATATATCTTTCAATCAGCTTATCTCCCTCTCTCTCTCTCTCTCTCTCCCAGCAAGAGTAAAGCACTCTCAGTGGTTGGTACACCTTGCTACCTGTCACCAGAGCTGTGTCAGGAGAGGCCCTACAATCAGAAGAGTGATGTGTGGGCGCTGGGCTGTGTCTTGTACGAGATGCTGACTCTACGCAGGGCTTTTGAGGCGGAGGTGAGCTGTCTGAGGAGGTGGTAAGGCTGTGGTAAGGCTGTGGTAGGCTGTGGTGGGCTGTGGTGGTAGGTGTGCTTGCTGTGGTTGTGGAAATCTTTATAGTTTTCACGCCAGCTTGTTGAAAAGTGTGGTGTCGTTAAATTTTTCCTTGTAAACTCCAGTGACTTTGCTTGAATCGTGGAGGTCCCTTTGTAAACTGTAATAGCTTCCACTGTAGCCTGTTAAACTGTCACTGGAATCATGAAAAACACCCTTGAAAGCCCCAACAACTTCCACTGCAGCCTGTTAAACTATTAGAACCATGAAAAACACCCTTGAAAACCCTAACAACTTCCACTGCAGCCTGTTAAACTATTAGAACCATGAAAAACACCCTTGAAAGCCCCAGTAACTTCCACTGCAGCCTGTTAAACTATTAGAACCATGAAAAACACCCTTGAAAACCCTAACAACTTCCACTGCAGCCTGTTAAACTATTAGAACCATGAAAAACACCCTTGAAAACCCCAACAACTTCCACTGCAGCCTGTTAAACTATTAGAACCATGAAAAACACCCTTGAAAACCCCAACAACTTCCACTGCAACCTGTTAAACTATTAGAACCATGAAAAACACCCTTGAAAACCCCAACAACTTCCACTGCAGCCTGTTAAACTATTAGAACCATGAAAAACACCCTTGAAAGCCCCAGTAACTTCCACTGCAGCCTGTTAAACTATTAGAACCATGAAAAACACCCTTGAAAACCCCAACAACTTCCACTGCAGCCTGTTAAACTATCACTGGAACCACTAAAACAACACTGAAAACCCACAGGAACATCACCATTAAACATCAACACACCCACATAACTGACTCACTGAAAAAAGCCCACATTGTCGCCAACCATTTGACGTCACCCTCGTCTCACCCACAGACCTTACCAGCACTTATAATGAAGATAATGAGAGGGATCTTTGCACCTATCCACCCCCACTACAGCCAAGAAATGAGGAACTTTCTCCACCTGCTTCTCCACGTTGATGCGGCCCAGAGACCAAGCATAGCACAAGTTTTAGCACAGCCTCTCGTGTTCTCGTCGCTCTTGAGGCTACACGCAGATTTAGGCATGATTCACTGTGCTTCTAGGTCTGTGTGTGTGTGTGTGTGTATGTGTGTGGGTGTGGGGTGGGGTACCTGAGATATTAATCCACCTTTCTGTACCTAAGTCAATACTTGTCTTTAAAATCCACCAATTTGAAATCACCACAAACAGTATTGATTTCTGATTGGCTCCTCTTCTTCTCCCAGTGTTCTTGGTTCTAATGCTGGCTTCCTTCTCCTTCTCCTCCTCCTCCAGGCCGCTGCGGTTGTCCTCTGTGGGATCCGAGCGTCTCAGGTCTCCCAAATTACCAGTGAAAGGACAAGTCAAGGAGAGATGAGATGGGAGGAAAAGCTTTTGTCTCTCTCTCTTTCATTTTATCAGTCTATCTCTCTATCTTAAAATATCATTCAATTAGTTTCTCTCTCTCTCTCTCTCTCTCATTTTATCTATCTATCTTAAAATATCATTCAATTAGTTTCTCTCTCTCTCTCATTTTATCTATCTTAAAATATCATTCAATTAGTTTATCTCTCTCATTTTATCAGTCTATCGCTCTATCTTAAAATATCTTTCAATTAGTTTCTCTCTCTCTCTCTCCTGCCATGAAAACTCTTAAAATCGCCAATAATTTCCACTACAGCCTGTTAAACTATCAGTGGAATAATGAACACGCCCTTCAAAACTCCAGTAACTTCCACTTGAGTCATGAAAACTCCCTGGTAAACTTCAAGTAACTTTCTGTGGAGTCTGTTGAAGTCATTGCTGGAGTCGTGGAAACACCCTTGAAAACTCCAGTAACTTCCAGTGCAGCCAATCTTTTGTTGTTACTACTTGTGTGTGCCAAAGAGCGCCAGAATGTGCCTTAAGGAAAGCTTTATTGTGTACTGTGTTGTGTTGTGGTGGAGTAAATTTTGTAACCTTTATTGTGTGTTTCTTTTTCTGCCTCTCCCTCCCTCCCTCTCTCTCTCTCTCTGCCTTACGTGGACACACACTGAGAGGCAGCAAGTCTGGTGGTGTGGGGTGGCCGCCATGCCTCACTGTGGGGTGATGGTGGTGGTGGTGGTGGTGGGGGGAGGCCCAGCTGGCCCAGGGGGGCTGGGGTGCAGGGTAATGAAAGAGCTGTAAGGTGTAAACACTGAGACCAAATTTATTTATGCATATTGGAACATCCAGTACAAGAAAGCCTGTATAAATAATTATATTAAAAGCATTGCTGACCTGTCCCAGCACACTGACCAGCTAGGATATGCTTCAAGTGGCATGGTTGACAGAGGGGCCGCGGGCGGGGGCGCCCCACGGGTGTTCCCGCCCTGACTAGCTCGTGGGAATGTGCAGCGGTAGGTAGGGAGGACAGGCCAGCCGTGCCCGGCCGCCGGCCCCCCCCGGCCCCGCCCCACGGCCGGGGCGGGGCGGGGCGGGCCGGGGCGGCCGCTGGCGTGGCGGAGTGAGCACGGTAGAACCTGGCGGCCGCCTGCTGACACGGCAACACAACACCAACAGTGACACCTGGGGCCCCGGTGCCCCCAGCGGCGGCGGGGCGGCGCGAGGCGGCCCCGCCGGGAAATGCAACGCTGGAGGACGACAGCTTCACCTTATTGCTCCCGGCTTCATTGCTACGGTGGTGGCGGCGTGGCGGGGCGGCCCCGAGGAGGAGGGACAGCGGGGGAGGGAGGGGGGACGGGGACAGGACGGGACAGGGGGCGAGGGGCAGCAGCTGCAGCGTGTCATGTCACAGGAGGTGGTGGTGGTGGTGGTGGTGGGGCCCCGGCCAGCTGGTGGAGGCTGAGGCTTGCATACGGGCAGGGCCGGGGCCGCTGAACACACGAGAGAGGCACACGGGGAGCACCGACATGGCTCCAGCTGCTGCGGCGGGGCGGGGAGGGGCGGAGCGGGACAGGGGGAGGGGGCGTGGAGCCTCCTGGGGGGTGAGGGCCCCTCCCTGGCGCTGGGGGCAACCAGGGCGGCGCGGCACCTCAGGACTAGAGAAGCTCACTGGACTGGGAGGCGACCACACCCCTCACGCCTGGCAGCGGGGCGGGGAGCGGGGAGCGGGGCTGGGGATGGCTGGAGGGGGAGAAGGGACACGGGGCGGGGTGGACGGGGGAGATGGGAAGGGGGGGGCAGTAAGGAGCAGACAGGACACAGTGACAGTTGGCAAGTGGACCGGGATGGGAGACACGAAAGACTTAGAGAAAATAAGACAAAAGAATCGTAAAAAAAAAAATAAATAAAAAGCAGAAAATGAATGAGGGAAAAAGAAGAGCTAAAAAAAAAGAAAGAAATAAAGACTGAAAGAAAACACAAACATAACAGATAAAAAAGGTAATAATAATAAATAAATGAAAAAAAATAACATTGAAGAGATAGCAAAAATTATATACGAAAAAATTAATGATAGAGAAGATGAAAAAAAAATAAAAAAACTTGAATTAACAGCCAAGAGATGAAGAAATTAGGAAGGAAGAGGAGAAGAGAGAAGGATGAATAACAGACGAGGGAAGGAATGAAGCAAGGAAGGAAGGAAGGAGAGAATAGGCCAACATTAAATTAGGAAGGAAGGAAGAGAAGTTAAGAGACAGGGAGATAGAGAAATGAGAGACGAAAGAGGAAGAGAGAATGAAGTAGAAAGACGAAGAAAAACAGGAAGAGAAAATGAAAGGGAAAAATACAAGAGAATGATAAAATAGATGGAAGAGAGTGACAATAAAGGATAAAGACGAAGAAACAATAATAGAGAAAATTTGAAAGAAAACACAGAATAAAAGAGAATTAAAGCGAAATAGGAAGAAACTGATAAAGATGAAGGAGGGCGAAAGATTAAGAGATAGAGAAGGAATAGGATGAAGAGGAGGAGGAGGAGGAAAGATGAGAAAACGGAGAGATGGAGAAGGTGAAGGAGGGAGACACGAGAAAGATTGATGTTTTGATGGAGAAGAAGGAGGAGGAGGAGGAACTAACAGGTGAAAGGAGGAAAGATTAGCTGAAAGACAAGAAAGAGACGGAAAACTAAGATTCTGAAGAGGAGGAGGAGGAGGAGGAGGAGCAGGAGGTGGAGGAGGAGGAGGAGGAGGAATTCGAAAACGGGACTAACGGCCACAACCGCGCGACTCACAAGAGGATAGTGCAAGACCCTGAGCAGGCAACGAACAAAAAAAACCATCCCTTTATGATAGCGCTTAAACTTTTTTTTCTTTTTTTTTTTTGTATTTTTCGTAGAGGTTTTAATATCTGTAGTAGCAGTAGTAGTAGTAGTCATAGTGGTAGTAGTAGTAGTAGTAGTAGTAGTAGTAATGAGCCTTAGAAACTATAACGTTTTAGATGCCACCACTACAATTGATAGAGAGACCACTAGTATTAAGCTCTTACACGACTCGTAGAGAAGCCTTGCGCCGCACCTCGACACAGACAGACAGACAGACAGACAGACACGCGCACCGCACCTAACAGTAATGATCAGCAACCTTAATTACTTGACTTAACGCTTACTTAATTAATTACTTACTTGTTATACTTACTTACACTCACTAGGTTAAAACAACACCCTCTGAGGATATACTAAGTGGGTTTCCCTGTTGTAAAAGAGCGTAGACCAGACGTGAACACATTCTACAAGTATGAGCAAGTGGCCAATAAGTACCAGTGATTCAATCTCATATTACTTGAGGGTTCAAATACTGGCAGCAACAACAAGTGTGGCACGGCCCACCGTCCCCTCGCACATCTAAAAATATAGGTATAAAACACGTCACTCCCTCATCTAATACAAAACTCTGACTGTTACCGGTGCTGGTGTGATAATACCATTTAAGTTACATGGAAAGACTTGCCTCTGTCGGCTCGGGGCGGCCGCCACGGCAGGGGCCACGCGCGGCCCCTGCCCCGCTCCGGCCTGGGGCGGGACAGGGGGCGGGGCGGCGCTAATACACACAACAAATGCTTTGGTTCACCCTTGCCGCCGCCGACCCGCGCGGGGGGCGGGACAAGGTGTGCGATATGTCTTGATGGTAGTATCAGAGATACAACTATTATGCCCTCATCATCATCATCATCATCATCATCATCATCGTCATCACGTCTCGTCGGCGTGGTCGTGGCGGCGTCGCTGCGGCGGGGCGGGGCGGCGCGGCGCGGCGCGGCGCGGCGGACGCGGGCTGCAGCAGCGAGCACTGCGGTCGGTGACAGAGGAACACAGCCTAGATAGTTTTGTGTACTTTGCTACGAGAAGACATGACCAGAGGCGCTAAACTAAACAAACTTACACTCAAGCTAGACTTATATATGAGAAGTATTCGCTAGTGATCATATCCAGTTATTAGTATTATAGTATTATTATTATTATTATTATTATTATTATTATTATTATTATAAGATATTATTATTATTATCATTATTACTAGTTTAATTTGGCACCAGACCAAGAAGTCATAAACCTACGCATCAGTCGCTACACATGGCACCCTTGGCTTCCTTCAGGGATCTTTGGAATCTCGTGTTTGAAATGCATTTCTGTGCTGACGAGCTGCAACGGTTGTCTTTCGGGGCGGGGCGGGGCGGGGCGCCCCACCCCGCCCGGCGCGGGCTGGGCGGGGCCGCGAGGCAGGGCCCGGTGGCCGCCCCGCGCCGAGATAGTAGTAGTATTGTGTCTCGCGCTGGTGTGGGAGCTACTGCTACCATCATAGGAGTAGTGTTATTGTTATCATTATTATTATTAATAATATTATCATTATTATTATTATTATTACCACTTCATGGAATCGACTGCATTACATTTTAATCTATATAGCAATATTAAAAGAATATCTTGACTTGTACATAGTCAGGTACAAAAATCATAATACAAGTTTTATCACCCAAAAGCCTTACAACTGGAACTCCGACTATCTTTGGAATCAGGGACAATTTTACAACAGGAAAAACTTAGCATGTCGAGGGTGGGGGAGCGCCGCGCCCCCCCAACTCGCGACGGAGCAGCGGCGGCGGCGGCGGCGCGGCGTGTTAAGTACTGCTGCCCCCGCCAGGGCCGCCACGCGCCCCCAGCGGCCGGCAGCTTGCATCACGCGCACGCACGCACGCACGCACACACACACACACACACACACACACACACACACACACACACACACACACACACACACACACAGTTGACTTGCTCCCTGAGGCTGCCGTGTGTCTCTTGCTTTGTCCACCACTCACTAGGCTGCCACTCTCTCTCTCTCTCTCTCTCTCTCTCTCTCTCTCTCTCTCTCTCTCTCTCTCTCTCTCTCTCTCTCTCTCACACACACACACACACACACACACAGACACACACACAGTCAGCACCTTGCTGTTCACCACCGCGGCGGCCGTTGCTCCTTCACTGCACGCATATTTTTTTTTTTTTTTTTTTTTTACCATTTTGTCTTAACACTAGGTCACGAGAGCGACAGAGTCCACTTCTCCGACAGGGAAAAAAACAAAGAAGCGCCCGGTCCGGTAACGCCCCGCGGCCCCGCCAGGAGACGGGGCCGTGGGGCGGGGCGGGCGGGGCGCGTGTGTGGTGGTGGTGGTGGTGGTGGCGGACACACACACACAAGGCACATGATACGTTGCACTCGCTGTGGGGGGCTGCCGGTGCCCTATACGTCTTGACCAGAGGAGAGTTATCACACGGTTCGGGATTCACAACCATTCATCAGCGCAACACTACCTGGGCTCGGCACACACACACACTCGCTGGCTCCTGTGCCCGCCGTCACGCACCGCAAGTGTCGCTGTGTCGCGTGTGTCGCTGCTGCTTCATGTTTTTTGGCCCTTATTTATTCATTTTTGTGTTTTCTTTCCTTTTTTTTTTGCATTTTTTTAATGTTTATATATAGAATTTTACGTCACTAAATGCTCGCTTTGCTTGTCATTTGTCTAGATGCCAAGAGGGACTGTGTGTGTGTGTGTGTGTGTGTGTGTGTGTGTGTGTGTGTGTGTGTGTGTGTGTGTGTGTGTGTGTGTTTGAGTGTGTGTGTGTGTGTGTGTGTGTGTGTGTGTGTGTGTGTGTGTGTGTGTGTGTGTGTGTGTGTGTGTGAGGCTCCCAGGCAAGGAAGATGTGTGGCCAGGGGCCGGCAGGTGGGGTGGGGTGGGGGAGGTGCTGCTCACTGCCCCTTGTGTGGCCTGGGCCCTGTGTGGGAGGGGAGGGAGAGGGGCTGGTGGGTGGAGGGTGGTGGGTGAGGGGGGGCAGGTTGAGATCCTAAAGTATTGGTGTGAGGGGCACCTCCCCCTCCCCCCTGCCTGTGCCGCCCCGGCCTGCCCCGCCGCGCCACGTAACAGTAAGCTAAGTGTAGTATATGTATATATATCTCTAATATATATGTATATATTCTCTAGTTCTACTATATCTATATTACTCATCTCCACACGTCAAGTTGAGTAGAGCGGCGGCGGCGGCGGCCGCGGCGGGCCAGGCGCCGCCGCCGGGAGTCAGGGAACAGAGTAAAACATCACAGGCAAAACTAAAAGTATTGTATACACCCTAGGGCAGGGCGGGGCGGGGCGGGGCGGGGCACCAGTGGGCGCTGGTCCTCCGAGCGAGTGGTCCGGGTGACGCGTAGCACCGAACACTGCTTGTGCACACACGTGCACGCGTGCACACACACACGCACACACGGCAACTGCCCCGCGCGCGCCCCGCCCCGCGGTGCCGGCGGCGGCGGCGGGGCGGGGCGGGGCAGGCTGGGATGATGCAGGACGGTAGTGTTGGGGTGCCCCGGGGGGCGGGGCGCCCCGCTAAGAGGAATGAATAAGGCATTGCGCTTCTTCCTTACTACAGTCACCGCGGCGGCGGCGGCGGCGGGGTGACGCCTCGCCGCCGCCGCCGCCGCCGCACGATTGTCCACGGCGCGTCCTTGAGTCTTGACGAACGTACACGTGTGCATCAACTTTATGCATCGCAGTATTTTATGATCTTTGTATTTTGATAACATATTGCACTGACGTGAGAATGAGAGCGGGAGACGAGCGGGCGCTGCCGCTGCTGCCGCCGCCACCGCCGCCGCCGCCGCCATCACCGCGTCAGGCAGCCGGGCGTGCCCAGGCGTCCTGCACGGCGGAGGCGCGGGGCTGTGGCGGCGGCCCAGCGGTCCCGGCAGCTCCGGGGCGGCGGGGCAGCGGGGGACGAGGTCAGGGGGGGGCACGGCGGCTCTCAACAACCACACAAAAACAGCAGATCATTAAAATTATAATGGAATTGATAAACTAAAGCTGTAACACAGGCTGGCGGGGCCCGGCGCGCCGGCCGGCCGCCAGGTAAGTAGCGCCGCGCCGCCGCGAGCCGCGTCTCCCCCACTGAGGCGCCGCTGCTGCCGCCGCCGCCCATCCCCTGCGCCACGAAGGTTCCTGAGAAAACGGCGTAAGCTGACCCCGTGGTGCTGCGCTGCACCGCGAGCCTTAGACAACTACACAGTGCCGCGCCGACAGTCGCTTCCCGTGAAGGCAGAACATCATCACCCGGCCTGGATCACAACTGAGAGGAGTGCTGCGGCGCCGCGGCTCAGCAAATGCAAGGTGACTAAGCTGCCCCGCGCCCCGCGCCCCACCGGTGCGGCGGCGGCGCAGCGGGGCCCGGGACTGCAGTGGTGGCATCCAACGCTTGTACGGCGGCGACGGCGCGAAAGGAAAGGTTTGGTTGTTGTACACAGTAACACAGGGAGAGAAGGCAAGTATCTTAACTGGCTAAACAATGTTGGAAGAGTTATTCTTGGGTGCCGGGGAGGGGCCGCCGCCCCACGCCCGGAACGGGGCGAGGGGCGGGGCTGCTCAGCGCGGCACGCCGGGCCTGGGGCCAAGCTAACAAGCAAACGATGGGCGGGCAGGGCGGTGCCGCGGACTACGCTAACCAAGGTGGCGGCGGGGCGCCAGCGCGGGGTGCCATCACGGCACGCGCCGCCGCGTGGCGCCCTCAGGTGACACAGCTTGCTAATACTACATGACCCGGCCTGCACGACACTCACCACTACGCTACACACGCGCCGCCGCCCGGAGCAGCAGGGAGCCGCCGCGGCACGGCTGGAAGGGTGCCGCCTGCTGCCCGGGGAGGGGGAGGGGAGCCCAGTCTGGGGTGGAGGGGGGGAAGGGGGCTTAGCCTAAGTTTTTGGCAGACTGGCTTGATTATTCCTTGTATTTAGATCATTAGTCAGATAGCTACAATATTGATATGGCTCCGCGTCGTCGCACACTACGGGTCGAGATAATAATATCCAGACATATACGAGCTCTGTCACGATATATTGTCGGTAAAAATGATTTAAAACGTTAAATAATAATAATTAATAATAACTGATAAAGAAAATTGTGGTGGCACTTTGTTTATACTTTCCACAAAACTGTACACAATACTGAACGTGCGTCAGCGGGACTTCGCCCTCAAAAGAACAACAACAATCGTAGCCTTTTTTTTTTTTTTTTTTTTTGTGCTTTTCCTTTTCTTGTCGTCTCGTGGGTAAAAACAGTAAGTAAAGCTGAGCGATGCTGAGGAGGATCAATAGTAACACTGTAACATTACGAAAGAGTGGACCTCGCCTATCACTATATCTCACAATGACCATGATTATTGGCAGCACCATGACTTGTGGACCTGACACTGGTGCACTGCCCGCCCCGCCCCGTCCCGCCACGCCATGCAGGGCGGGGCGCGCCGGGCCCCGCGCCGCCCCGCCGGGCCCCCGCGGCCACGACTTTGATTGCATGTCCAAGAAAACTCAGATTTGGGCGGCAGCAGCTGCCTGGCGGGTCGCGGCGCGCGGCAGGGCGACGGGGCGGCGCGGGGCGGGGGAAGGGGCTGGTGCGGGGCGCGGCGGCCCCCACAACACACTTTGGACCACTTGGAGGCGTGACTGTCATATCACAACACGTCTAACTCACAAGAACACATGATTCTCACGGACGCCGGGGCCCGCCGCCGCCGCCGCCGTCGCCACTGCGTGCCGCGGGCGGGCGGGCTGGGGCAGAGCGGGGCAGGGCGGGGCGGGGCGCGGCGCTGCTCTCCGGGCCTGCAGGAGGGCGGGGAGGGAAGATGCCGCGAGTCTGCTTTAAGGCAATGGGCACGAGTGTGACTGAGGCGCCACTCCTGGAGCGGCCGCAGCGGAGGCAGCGGGGCCGTCCGCCCGTCCGCCCGGCATCGCAGACGCCGCGTGAACCTTTGGTGGTGCGGCGCTGTGATCTGGTGAGGCGGCGCGGGGCTGCGAGACCAACGGAGAGACAGACAGACAGACAGACAGACAGAACGACCATATGACGACAGACAGACAGACAGACAGGCAGATGGGGGGCGGGCGGGCGGGCGGGCGTGCGGGTGGGCGTGCGGGCGGGCGGACAGCGGGGGAGGGCTGCTAACTGGAGGGCTCGTGCGTGCGCCGCGGCGCGTGTGTTGCCGCGGGGACGAGCTGGACGACGTGAGACTGAGGAAGGCCGCTGCCCCGTGCACTGCCCGCACCGCGCCGCGCTGCGCCACGTCGCGCGCCCCGCCTCGCGCCGCGCCGCGCCGCTCCGCCCCGGGTCTTGTACAGAGTGAGCAGATCTAGAGTGCAGAGCCCCGGCGGCACCGCGCGTCCGTCAGGCGCCGAGGTACTCAAGCAAGCACACTTAAAAAGTACATCATAACAATAAGAATAATTCATCCTAATGATAAGAATAATAATAATGATAATGATAATAATAATAATAATAATTGTCCATATAGGAAATATCACACAGATAAGTGCTATCACTGCTCAACCAATCACCGCAAACATGTAGCTTTTTGTCATCACTACCAACCTCTCTCTCTCTCTCTCTCTCTCTCTCTCTCTCTCTCTCTCTCTCTCTAACCCTACAGCCTTACAGAATAGTCTCTCTTAACACTAATATAACTTAACTTGTTACCTTTTGGTAGATGTACATGATCAGAACACCCTAAGACAGCGGGATTGTTAATAATCTACTTTGTCGAGTACGCTTCGAACCATCATCATCATCATCAGGCCGCCGCCACGCCTCGGGGGGGGAGGGGGCGGGGTGGGGGGCGACGTGACGCCTACACACGCTCTCACGGTAAGAACAGACTTAGATATATTGGCATTTAAACATAGGACCAGTTTTTTGGGGGGCCGGGGGCAGGGGGGGGCGCTGTGTGGGGGCCGCCTCTACCCCCAGCCTCTGCTTGCACCTTCATTTCTACAATAAATGGTCAAAGTCTCTTCTTGTCAGTAATGAGTAACTTTGTATTTGAGTCACAGCACATGAACCGTTAAGCTCCTCCTGCACTGACTGCTGCCCCGCCCCGCCGCGCCCCAGGGCTCGGCGGGCCTGGGGCGGGGCGGGGGAGGGGGCGCGGCCTTTCCAAAACCTTTTTTTTTTTATGCATCATTTTTTTTTTATATATATATATTTTAAACCTCACTGCTAACTTTGTGTGTTTACCTTGCTTAATCATTTACATTTTTTAAACTCTCTCTCTCGCTCTCTCTCTCTCGCTCTCTCTCTCTCAAGGTAATCCTTTTGTTTACATTTTCATTCCTTGTTTTTTTATTGTTCTCACTGACTTGTTTGCGTGGCTGCGTGTACGTGTATGTGTGTGTGTGCGTGTGTGTGTGTCAGTGTACGTGTGTGTGTGAGTGCGTGCAAGCTGCTTCCCTGTGTACATGTGTGTGTGTGTGTGTGCTTGGAGCTACATCAGTCTTTTTAAGGCAGGTGTCATAATATGAGTTTTAATATACACACGGGGCAGCATGATGATGGGGGGGGAGGGAGTGGGCAGGTGAGTAGGCCTGGGGGGGTACTGGGTTGTGTGGGGGCTGGGGGGAGGCCACAAAGGACCTATGTGGATGCGGACGAGGTGGCTTACCCTGGAGTCTTCATGGCCAGCAGGAGGGTCTTAGATGGACTCTGAGGTTAGCAGTCCGTCAGGGAGGTATGGCTTGAGAGACGAGGGGGTAGTGCGATGTTGCTCTCCACCCTCACTGATGCTGCTGCCGCCCCACAGCGACGATCCAACGACCCCACTGTTCCCCCAGAGGTTTGAGGCGCTTCCGCTGTTCCCCCATGAGTCGACCTTTGATCCGGAGGAGGGCTGGGAGGTCGGGGTGGAGCCACGACCCGAAGCGCCCCAGCTGGAGGAGTTGTTTGGTGCTGGAGTGGGAGGGGCAGCCTGTCCCTGATGTGTTGGCTGACCCATTACCTGCTTTACATCACTGTCACTAGCAAACTCAGCAAGGATTGTAGTGTTGCTTAAAAGACAGTTGTTGAGGTTTCCCTGGGCCTGCAAAAGAAATGAAGGAGATTCTTAGGATGCGTTCTCAGTGTTTCAGGGTCCTGGGGGTGTTTCTAAAGGGTATAAGGAAAGCTATTAGGGTTTTCAAGACTCCTGTGATAGTTTAACAGGCTGCAGTGGATGTTATTGGGGTTTTCAAGGGTGTTTTTCATGGTTCTAATAGTTTAACAGGCTGCAGTGGAAGTTGTTGGGGTTTTCAAGGGTGTTTTTCATGGTTCTAATAGTTTAACAGGCTGCAGTGGAAGTTGTTGGGGTTTTCAAGGGTGTTTTTCATGGTTCTAATAGTTTAACAGGCTGCAGTGGATGTTGTTGGGGTTTTCAAGGGTGTTTTTCATGGTTCTAATAGTTTAACAGGCTGCAGTGGAAGTTGTTGGGGTTTTCAAGGGTGTTTTTCATGGTTCTAATAGTTTAACAGGCTGCAGTGGAAGTTGTTGGGGTTTTCAAGGGTGTTTTTCATGGTTCTAATAGTTTAACAGGCTGCAGTGGAAGTTACTGGTATTTTTTCAAGGAGTAATATTCACAATTCTGAAGACTTAAACAGTATCCGTGTATGCGTGTATGTGTGCGTGCCTGCATGTATGTGCGTAAGTGTGCATGCCCGACTCAGCCATGAGGGAGTTTGGTGACACAACACCCGTGGACCGAGGTGCTGGATGTGGAGGACGTCCACTTAAAATGACAAAATTACGTCGCCACCACCACAGAAGCCTTCCACCGCTACTTCCCAGCCAAGAGCATCACAACGCACCCGTCTGATGCCCCCTGGATGACGCCCCACATTAAAAGACTCATGCGTCAGCGGACTTGGGCGTTCCACTCCTGCCCGGTCCTATACAGGAAACTAAGAAACAGAGTGATCAGGGAGATTAAGACTGCAAAGGCAAGCTATTACCCAGACAAGATACACCACCTCAAGCTGACCAACAACAGACAGTGGTACGCTAAGATCAAAGTTTTGTGTGGCTTACAAAAGCACACTTCATCTCTTCCTTGCACCTCACACCTTCCTGCTAATCTCGCGGCTCAGAAGACGAACGATCACTTTGCTGCTATCTGTCAAACCTGTCCTCCCCTCCACACCACTCCGCTTCCTGCCTATCATGTACGCCTCCCCAGCGTGGTCCTCCTCCCTCACACACACTCAGCAGCTACAGCTAGAGAGTGTGCAGAAAAGGGCGTGCAGGGTCATCCTTGGCCCTGCATACACCACCTATGAAGAAGCCCTGACCACCCTGAGTCTGTCCAGACTATCCACCAGGCACCGAGAGGCTCTGGAGAAGTTTGGAAGGGGACTACTGCATCACCCACGTCTCAGAAACATGCTGCCGCCTGACGCGCCTCGCCCGGTCCGTGCCACCAGACACCACAACAAGATAACGCCCCTAAAGACGCCACGCACGGACCGGTACAGACTCAGTGCGATTCCCACCATGGTGCGAGCCATCAATCAATAGTCCCTTCTAGATTACACTTACCTTTAGGATTAATGTTAAGTATTTCCCTACCCCCTATGTACATTTTCACTTTGTTAACTGCCTAAATAATAAACTGTTTATTATTATTATTATTATTATTATTATTATTATTATTATTCTCACCTTGGCAGCCTCCTCTCGTGAACCGTAATTCACAAGTGCAAATCCATGGTTGAGAGACAGGTAGAAGTTCACCAGTGGGCCATGTTGCATGCACAGGGTCTTCAAAGTAGAACCATCAATCTGTGACAGCAGCAGCAGTGACAGGAACACCAGGAGGTACAGAGAAGGAAGAGACAGCAGTGGAGAGAAGGAGAGAGGAGGGATTGGGGGAGGGACACGAGTGAAGGGAAGAGAGGAGACAGAGATGGAGGGGAGGGACAGAAGAGAGGAAGGAGAGAGAGAAAGAGAGAAATGGAGGATGGGAAAAAAGAGAAAGAATTAAGGGAAGGAAGAAAGGGAGTAGGAAGAACAGGAGGAACAGGAAGAGCAGACAGGAGAGGACAGGAAGAGAGGGAGGAAAAAACAAACATTTTAATCGTCAACACAGGTAAACGGACATTATAAACACACATATATCACAATACAGATGGGTCACTGAATAGGGGGTGACCTGTAGCAGCACCTGTCTTATTTCAATTCTGTATCGTTAAAGGTTTATTGTCTATTAAGATTTCAAGACACTTATCCTCTCCTCGTCCTCCTCCTCCTTTCATAATCTCTCTCTCTCTTCTCTTCTCTATCAATACCTCTTCCTGTCCTCTTCCCCATTCCTGTATGTATGTGTGTGTGTGTGTGTGTGTGTGTGTGTGTGTGTGTTATCCTCTCCTTATCCTCTCCTCGTCCTCCTCCTCCTTTCATAATCTCTCTCTCTCTTCTCTTCTCTATCAATACCTCTTCCTGTCCTCTTCCCTATTCTTGTATGTGTGTGTGTGTGTGTGTGTGTGTGTGTGTTATCCTCTCCTTATCCTCTCCTCGTCCTCCTCCTCCTTTCATAATCTCTCTCTCTCTTCTCTTCTCCTCTATCAATACCTCTTCCTGTCCTCTTCCCCATTCCTGTGTGTGTGTGTGTGTGTGTGTGTGTGTGTGTGTGTGTTATCCTCTCCTCTTCCTCCTCCTCCCTTCTTCTCCCTTCCTAATCTTCTCCCTTCCTAATGTGTCCTTTCCTCGCCCACCAGCCAGTGTGTGTCCTGTCCCCCTATTCCATCGCGTGGATTACCTGTGGGGTTAGGTTCTTAAGGATGAGCCATGTGGAGGGGGGTTGGTTATTGGTCCAGGCCCCTGAAGGAGCCACGCCCGCTGCAGAATGTAAGGCACTGTTTTGGGGATTGCGGTGCTGATCCCCGGACCAGGAGGTGGAGCGGCTCAGGGCGGCCCCCCACCCGCCCCCTCCGCTACCGCTGCCTCCGCCACCGCCCACCACGCCACTCTTGGGCACGCTGCCGGCGATGAGGCCAGGTGGGGGTCCCCTCAGCTTGTTGCCCGGGGCGCCCCACAGCTCCGACGCCAGTGTGGTGGAGCCGTCGTGGCCACCCTCACTCCACCCCGATCCACTCTTGCTGCTGCTACCGCCCAGCTTGCTGTCCCTGCGGGGAGGGGGCCGTAAGCACACACACATGCACACACAGATAGATAGACAGACAGACAGACAGAAAGAATAGAAAGAAAGAAAGAAAGAAAGAAAGAAAGAAAGAAAGAAAGAAAGAAAGAAAGAAAGAAAGAAAGAAAAATAGATAGATAGATAGATAGATAGACAGACATGCAGACAAATGAAAACACACACACATATGCTTGGAAAAGTGACTTAATTTGATGAATATGCAAAATTCCTCTCTCTCTCTCTCTCTCTCTCTCTCTCTCTCTCTCTCACACATACACATCAAATAAATAAATAAATAAATAAACATCTAAAAGAACTCTCTCTCTCTCTCTCTCTCTCTCTCTCTCTCTCTCTCTCTCTCTCTCTCTCTCTCTCTCTCTCTCTGACACTCACACAGACAGCAGAGAATTACCATTAAAAAAAGTAATTCAGCTAGAAAAAAAATAAATAAATAAACAAATCACACAATACCATTTTTCACAGCCTGCGACACAATCCCTCACTCTCGGACACTCACACAGACAGCGGGGAGTTGGCAGTATGGTGTCCAGGGCCTGGGTTGAAGCTCCATGTATTAGAAGACAGGGAGAGAGACGGCAGGTGGCTGGTGATGTCGGAAACTGTGTTAGTGGTGGGAGTCTTGCTGATTGACGACAAGAGTTCCGAGTCCTTGATGTTGATGGACAAGGGCGACCGTGTGACAGAGCCAGGTGTTATGTTTGGATCATCTTCAATGTTCTTCATCTGCAGGAGAGACATGTGGGGTTACAGGGGGGGTTACAGTGGGGTTTACAGGGGGTTTACAGGGGGTTACAGGGGGTTACAGGGGCGTGGTCTAAAGGGGTCAGGGTTTGTGCAAGGGGGATTAGGCGAAGATCTGAGAGGTTTAAAGAGAGGTTTAAGGGTTCAGTGGCTGTTGAAAGGGGTTTATTTAATTTTCCTGCTATGTGCAAAGATCTGAGAGGTTTAAAGAGAGGTTTAAGGGTTCAGTGGCTGTTGAAAGGGGTTTATTTAATTTTCCTGCGATGTATTAAAACAAATATAGGTGATTAATGTGTTTGCTGCTTTTGGTGGGGTTCTGAAAGGTGGTGGGTGTTTTTTTAAGGTTCTACTGCATGTGTTTTGTGGTTCTGGTGAATTTTTGGGGTTTTCAAGGGTGTTTTTATGGTTCTAGTAGGAGTTTTGGGGTTTTCAAGGGTGTTTTTATGGTTCTAGTAGAAGGTTTTGGGGTTTTCAAGGGTGTTTTTATGGTTCTAGTGAAATTTTGGGATTTTCAAGGGTGTTTTTAAGGTTCTAGTAGAAGTTTTTGGGGTTTTCAAGGGTGTTTTTAAGGTTCTAGTGAAAGTTGTGGGGTTTTCAAGGGTGTTTTTAAGGTTCTAATAGAAGTTTTGGGATTTTCAAGGGTGTTTTTAAGGTTCTAGTAGGAGTTTTTGGGGTTTTCAAGGGTGCTTTTAAGGTTCTAATAGAAGTTTTGGGATTTTTAAGGGTGTTTTTAAGGTTCTAATAGAAGTTTTGGGATTTTCAAGGGTGTTTTTAAGGTTCTAATAGAAGTTTTGGGGTTTTCAAGGGTGTTTTAAGGTTCTAATAGAAGTTTTGGGATTTTCAAGGGTGTTTTTAAGGTTCTAATAGAAGTTTTGGGATTTTAAAGGGTGTTTTTAAGGTTCTAGTGAAAGTTGTGGGGTTCTCAAGGGTGTTTTTATGGTTCTAGTGAAAGTTGTGGGGTTCTCAAGGGTGTTTTTATGGTTCTAGTGAAAGTTGTGGGGTTCTCAAGGGTGTTTTTATGGTTCTAGTAGAAGTTTTTGGGTTTTCAAGGGTGTTTTTAAGGTTCTAATAGAAGTTTTGGGGTTTTCAAGGGTGTTTTTATGGTTCTAGTAGAAGTTTTGGGGTTTTCAAGGGTGTTTTTAAGGTTCTAATAAAAGTTTTGGGGTTTTCAAGGGTATTTTCATGATTCTAGTTGAAGCAAGGAGGAAAAAAATATATTAAACAAACAAATACTGCAAAGATAGAGAGAGAACCAACACACAAACACACATACGTACCAGCCAAGGTTTGCCAGGCTCGAATGGCTTAATATCAAGACCGTAGGAACCTGACACATTAGCCTGGGAGGAGGCGGCCCACTGAGAGGTGTCCATATTTGGCACACCCTTGTCCACCACGCCACTGGGGCTGTTGTCGCTGGCCACAGTGTTGTTCTCTGGCCAGCCGGACTCAGACGTGCGGTTCAGCGACCAAGTACTGTTGCAGAGAGAGAGAGAGAGAGAGAACTTTATATCTCAAATTATTAATCTATCTAGTTATGATCACATTTTCTCCATCACACACACCCACACATGTTTCTCTACACACCTCTTCCTGTCAACCATCACCCACCCATTTTTGTTGCCCATTCCCGCCCCATCGTACCTGCTGGAGCTTCCAAGGAGCGGTGTGAGGTTAGGAGATGGGTGTGACTGGGGCATGGTTGGCTTCCCAGGAGCTCCAGGGGCTCGGATAAACTCAGCATCATCTGTCTCAGGCGATGGGAGCTTCCAGTGCTGGTGGAGACGACTCCCGGTCTATTTGAGGGCCAGAAGTTAGGTTAGGCTAGATTAGGTTAGGTGTGTGCGTGAGTGTGTGTGTGTGTGTTGTGGTAAGATGTGTGAGAAGACATTTTTTCACACACACACAAACACACTTGCTTTAAACAACAAATATTGCAAGAACCGACAACACAGACGGCAAAACGCAAGCACCACGTACCCCAGTACTGACAACAGCAGCGGCGGCAGGGTTGTCGCTGACGGACAGTTGGTTAAAACTGCCGTACAACTGGTCTGGAAGACTCGGCTTGGTGAAAAAATCAGCCTGGGCGCCGGGAGGACCTGCTGAGATATGTGGGTGCAGCTGCTGGTGGTGCTGCTGCTGCTGCTTCACGTAGAGGGCCTGTTGTGCGGCTATCTGGTTCTGTGGGTGGGAGGGGGGTGAGGGTACTGGTGATGCAGTGGGTAGTGGTGTTCGGTTTAGTATTGTCATGTTTGTTTAGGTTTTTCAGCGCGCGTGTGTGTGTGTGTGCGTATTCTCTTTCTCCTCCTCCTCCTGTTCTTCTTTAATCTTCCTACTTATCTCCCTTTCCCCAGCTCCTTTCCTCCTCCTCCTCCTCTTCTTCACAACCCTCCACCTTCAGTCCTTCCTCCCCTTCTTCTCCCATCACTACCTCCTTCCACCTATACCATTCCTCCCCCATGCCCTCACGCAACCCATCACCTCTTCCCTCTCTCTTACCTGCAAATTCTGAATCTGTTGCTTCGTTTTGGTGATATTAATATTCAACTGTAGCAGAGTTGTGGAGGAATTCTTGTTGAGGTGAGCATGGGCCTGGCACAGAGCTTGCTGCTGAGAGAACTTCTGCAAGACGTTTATGTGGCTCAGCATGTGGTTAAGGAGAACGAGGGTAGTTGGAGCTAACGGCTGGTTCAATATCTGAGGATTGAGGTACCCAGCCTGCACTGCTGTCTGAATGTGTTGCATCAGTGCGCGGACGTGTGGAGCGTTGCCAGAGCCGCCCTGTGTGGATGGGTGGTTCGGTTAGGGGCGGAAATGTGCGTGGAAGTGAGGAAAAGAGAGAGGTATGGGGTGTGTGTATGTGTGTGTGTGTGAAAAAGTGAGAAGCAGAAAGAAATGTGTTTGTGTGCGTGTGTGTGTTTGTGAGTGAGAGAGAGGTAGAAAGAAGTGTTTGGGTAAGAGAGAGAGAGAGAGAGAGAGAGAGAGAGAGAGAGAGAGAGAGAGAGAGAGAGAGAGAGAGAGAGAGAGAGAGAGAGAGAGAGAGAGAGAGAGAGAGAGAGAGAGAGAATTTCACAAACAAAAAACAGCAAAAATCAAACAAACAAACAAACAAACACTGCCCCTGTCACCCACAACCCCCCAAACACCCCCAAAACAAACCTGGGAGGGGAAAGGAAGGTGGTGCGGCCCAGGGGGGAACCTCTGGAAGTTCGGATTGTTTATGTCAAAGGGGGCGTGTTCCTCAAGTCCTGTATTCCTCCAAGCCTCGCCTCCTCCACGGTTCCCTAACTCCATCAACGAGTCATCCAGGGCCATGTTGTTGTTACGAAGAGCAGCCTCGATGTCCTCCTTCTGCGGGAAACACAAAAATAACGACCCTTTGTGGTTTAACGCTGGTACATAGTCGCGAGGGTGTGCGTGCGTGTGTGTGTGTTTGTAGGGATGTTTCAAGTGTCTTTTTCTAAGTCTCCGGTTCTTTTCCAGGTCTAATTTAATACGAGATGTGTTTCTCGTGAAGGAAATCGCCTTGTTTCTGTGTTTTACGAAGTTTTGCTCTCTCTTCTCATCCCGGTTTGGTTTTAAAGGCAGTGGTGGATGTTGTTGGGGTTTTCAAGGTGTTTTTCGTGTTTCTAGTGGTCGTGTTGGGGTTTTCAAGGTGTTTTTTTGTGGTTCTAGTGGTGTTGTTGGGGTTTTCGAGATGTTTTTCATGGTTCTATTAAGTTACTGGGGTTTTAAAGGGTGTTTTTTGTGGTTCAATTAAAGTTACTGGAGTTTTCAAGTGTTTTTTGTGGGCTTAGAGGTGTCACTGGGGGTTTTCAAGGTGTTTTTTTGTGTTTCCAGTGATGTTATTGGGGTTTTCGTGGTTCTAGTAATGGTTTAACAGGCCACAGTGGAAGTTACTGAGCATCCTTCAACATTTCTTAAGTTTAAAAGGCTGTAGTGGGGAAGTTAACTGGTCTTCCCACGATTCTGAAGAGCTAAATAAGACGTCTACATCACAAGTTGAAAAGAGAACGCCCTAAAATACCCAGAAACACAAAAAAATTAACCCTGACCTTTGAAAACATAAGATGCAAAGTGAAATATCAACACACTGAGACCGCTAATGTAAACACATGTATGAAGGTACTGGAGTGTCACCCCCCCCCAACCTCTCAATGTAAACAAACCATCCTGGCCACCCTAAGCCACACACAAACACTCGTTATGTACACACAGCAGGAAGAAAAGTGATTAATATTGCTGTACTGAGGGGAAAAAAATCATTATTGGTACAGTCATCCCTTAAAATTCATGGTTTTCTGTAATGGATTAATGTTTTCTTTGATTTTTTGTTTTTGATTCGAATTTTTAGAGGAGATTACGTAACTATGATTATTTTTATTTTTGAGTTAGTTGATAAATAAAATGTTTGTGGACATATCAATACAGTTTTCTCTGATTTTGAAAGGTTTTTGAGTGCTCACAGGTGTTCCTAAGGGCCTGACGTGAGATACCCTAGCTGATTATTTGTTTATTAATTATTTTGAGTTAGTTGATGTTTGTAGGCATATATATATATACAGTTTTTCATGATTTTAATAAGGGATGACTGTAGTATGAATGGTGGTACTGTTAACCCTATAAATACTGACTGTTTTTCTATATTCTAACATTGAAAAGTTAATAAATTTGACAATGTATAATTATAATTGTAACAGGTTGTGTTATATTGCAATAAATCATCTTACTAATAATTTGAATGATGCTACTGTTAGTTAATACTGATTCTTCTTAGGTCTGCCTTGAAAATACTGATGTTTTCTTTGATTACTCAGCAAATATTGACATTTTCTTTAATCTGCCCTGAAAATAATGACTTTTTCTTTAATATACAACTGATTCAACAAATTATAATCCTTTTCACTAACAAAGGTTTAATTCTTGGTGTTAACTGGTCAAATCTTAATTCTATAGCACTCTTACAAGGTTCTGGCACAAATAAATAAACAAATAAATAAATAAATAAATAAAGCAATATATTTTTTTTAATCCCTGGCATCATTGGGTCAAATCTTTCAAATCTGAACCTTCTGGCACTCTAATAAAAATTCCTGTTATCTCTGGCACTAATTCAACTGAAATCTGGCACTGAAATCACCAAAAGTATTAAATATGGCACTCCAAAACAAATAAATATATAAACAAATAAATAAATGTTGATTCTGGCACTCAATAAAACTCCTGTTACCTTTGGCACTAATTAAACTGAAACCTGACACTGAAATCATCAATTAAATATGGCACTCCAAAATGAACAAATAAATAAATAAATAAATGTTGATTCTGATAAATTTTAACCTCTGGCACTCAATAAAAATTAATTAAACAAACCTGGCACTCAAATCACCAAAAAATTAAACATGGCTGCCAAAAAATCCTTAATTCTTGACACACACACAAAATTTAAACTCTGGCATTTGTCACCCTAACCTAACCCAACACTTCCCAGGGTGAACACCAACACCAGCCTCTCACCCTAACATAACCTAATTCCTCCCAGCTTATCACCCTAACGACCCAATTCTACCTCGTCCATCATCCGTCACCCTAATTATAAGTGTGATAGTAATACTTGTCGTCACTTAGACATTGAGCGAAAGAAAAGTAAACAAATGAATAAAAGAAATTCAATTATTTCAACCAACACCACAAGTTATACCCAAACACGCCAGACAAGCTTAGTATGTACACTTGGGGACAAAAGTGATGTTCAGCCGGCTAGTCAGACACATCTCCAAGTATTCTATTTTGCTAAACCTCCTATCTGTATTTTTCACTACTTCCCAAAGGCTCTAGTTGAAATGATGTGGGTTTTCAAGGGTGTTTTTATGGCTCCAGTGACAGATTAACAAGGTTTTGACGTTATTAGCAGGAGAAACACTCTTTTAAAAGGCTCTAGTTGAAGTGACGTGGGTTTTCAAGGGTGTTTTTACAGTTTCAGTGGCAGATTAACAACATTTCTACATTATTAGCAAGAGAAACACTTTTAAAAGGTTCTAGTTGAAATGACACGGGTTTTTAAGGGTGTTTTTACGGCTCCAGTGACAGATTAACAAGATTTCTACAATATTAGCAAGAAAAACACTTTTAAAAGGTTCTAGTTGAAATGATGCGGGTTTTTAAGGGTGTTTTTACGGTTCCAGTGACAGATTAACAACATTTCTACAATATTAGCAAGAAAACACTTTTAAAAGGTTCTAGTTGAAATGACGCGGGTTTTTAAAGGTATTTTTACGATTCCAGTGACAGATTAAAAACATTTCTACAATATTAGCAAGAAAACACTTTTAAAAGGTTCTAGTTGAAATGACGCGGGTTTTTAAAGGTATTTTTACGATTCCAGTGACAGATTAAAAACATTTCTACAATATTAGCAAGAAAACACTTTTAAAAGGTTCTAGTTGAAATGATGTGGGTTTTTAAGGGTGTTTTTAAAGCTCCAGTGACAGATTAACAACATTTCTACATTATTAGCAAGAGAAACACTTTTAAAAGGTTCTAGTTGAAATGAGGGTGTTTTTACGGCTCCAGTGACAGATTAACAACATTTCTACATTAGTGACAGAAGAAACACACTCAAGAACCCTGCCAGTCATCTCTGTGGCCTTGGGAAATAGCAGTGATGAGAGAGGAGAATCTTTCCGAACACCGGCTTAGGTATAAAAACCATCTTGACTCCTTATACTCTCTCAATCCTCCCTATACTGTCTCATCTCCTCACTACACCTTCTCAAACCTCCCTACACCAAAATGGGACCTAGAATTGATGGGAAAAAGAACTGCGGCAAAAATTAATCTTGATCTCGAAGGAAAACATGAAAATAAGCGAGTTTTCGACTGCAAAAAAGGTGAAAAAAGGTGAATAGATTGTAGAAAAGTGCAACATGACTCTGAGTGGCTCGCTGGTGAGGGAAAAAAGGGGTTAACGACAAAAGCTTTTAAAATGAAGGGAAAAAACAGGGAAAGTGAGCCCACGTCACGGGAAAAACACCACAAAACAGGGAAAAAAAGATTAAACCCTGAAATAAGACAGTACAAGAGTGTGGCTGGCTGGCAACACACACACACACACACATACACACACACACACTATTACGACATATAAAAAAAAACAAAAAACAATAAGTAGAAACAATTATAAACACCATCATCTCAACTCCTAAACAATAAACGCCATAACACAATAGACAAGTGAACCAGAGCAAGAGACAGGGGAGAACGTAAACAAACAGGCTTTTCAAGGTTAAACCCCCTGGAAAGGCAGAGAAACCAGTAATATTCCTGCGAAAAGAGAAACAGAGAAGGCAAAAGAGATTCACCCAGTAACCCCAGTACTTATGCATCTCCTCCTCCTCCGTTCGAGAATTCACGGAAGCATGAAAAACAAAAAAAACACCAATTATTCATTCAAGGAAATCTTAGCTGGGGACACGACAGGAATGTGCAACAATCGAAGCTAATTAATGGGTGATAGTGTAGTTAGGTATGGTAGAATGGCCACTGTGGTCGTTATCGTTGTGGTGGTTGTTGATGTTAATGTTGTTGTGTTTTGTGCGAAGTCGAGAGGGATTGCCAGTTGAAATGACATCCACTGCAGGACTGAGGCACCTCTCTCTCTCTCTCTCTCTCTCTCTCTCTCTAACACACAAACGCCACCAGTCAGACAGGCATCGGAAGTCGTGGCGTTTATACTCAAGCCAGGCTGCAGTGTCACATGCAACCTCAGCCTTAGGGCAATAAACGCCACGAGCTGCATGCCATCAAGGGAGTTCCACAAGGTGTTCTTCTTTCTCTTGCATTCTTTGATAGAGGCAGCTGATTCATTCTTATTCATTCTTCAAAGTGACATAATTAATAAGTTTTTTCCCTCAAACATTTGCATTCTTTGAGGAAAACAAGGGTAAATATTTGTGATTGTAATAACTTCTAATTTCCACGGCGATTTTCCCTGGCATACCTAAACACAATGGAAATGACAAGGTAAATAAGTTTTTTTTTTTTTTTTTCCTAATACATTTAAATTCTATAAAGGTGGATATCTGTAATCAACATCTGTCATAATTTTCACCCATCAAATGTTTCCCTATCAGTGACAGTCCCGGATGCAAGATGGACACTAAATATAAACATCACTTTTTAATCACCACAGGAAACAAACCTAATTTTTTTTTCCCCGCCCAACAATGCGAAAGGAGAGACAGACAACAATGACAGTCCCGACAGCTATGTATATATCAGCCAATTGTTTGTTTTGGTCTGAAATAAGGCGATAAGTGACAGTCCCGGCCTCAAGAAAAGTCATAAGGCATTTTTTTTTTTTTACTTTGGTTTTAAAATTGACTTTTAATCAAGAAATTTCAACGGGATCACATTTACTGTATTTAAGATTTCATTACTGTCCTGCCCGCTGCCTCTCTCCTCCGAGTAAAAATTAAACAAATATTTTTTTGAGAAACAATTACAAACGAGTCTTTCTTTTAAGTTAATCGAGATATTTTGTCAAAGATCCAAATTTCTGTAAGGCAACGCAAAATAAACTGAGAATCAAAACTTTAAATTGATTTGTTCGAAAAGCAAGGCGTTCACTAACCAAGGAAAACACAAATGACAGTCCCAATATCAATACGTCAAGTTACACTTTTCTCAGTTACGGTCTAAAAATTTAACGTCTATATTTACTGTATGAAAAAAAAATATAGCTAAAAATAAGTTAATAAAAAATATATTTATTTCCTCCGCAATTTTTTTTTTTCGCACGTTACAGTAAAATCCCTCTTATCCGACATCAACGGGACCGCCGACATGCCGGATACTTGAATATTGCCGGATACTTGAATAGAAGTGAAATTATGTCCACAATCACCACCCTACACTCACGCATCTTACCATAACCAAGATCAGCTGATCTTAATCAGCAGCTGATCTGATCAGCTGCTTAAGTGTAAGCACAACACGCTTCCTCTTTTCTACAACTTTAGGCATGATGAAGGCATCAGGCGATAAACAGTGCACACGTGGGACTGAGTAAACCCAGTGCAGTGGGCCGCGGGTGGCGCGAAGCAGTGCGCTCTGCTGGCGAGGGGACAAAGTATGCCTTGCACGGGAATTTTAATCGATTTTATGAGTACACATTGATTTTTTATTGACTTTAAGGCTCGGGGAAAAATGTGCCGGATACTTGAAGCTGCCGGATACTCGAATGCCGGATGAGAGGGATTTTACTGTATATAAGGAGAGACAGACAACAGTGACAGTCCCAACCTCAAGACAAACCAAATAGCAATCACTTGTTTTTCTTTATAATCTAACAAAACATCGTTAATTACCAGAAAGAGAAAACAATAAGAAGGTATTTCCGCAACACATAATATAAGGAGACAGACAACAGTGACAGTCCCGACCCCAAGACAAACCATAAGGCAATTTTTTTTTTTAGTGTAAAAAAGCAAAATAAATATTGATTAACAACGAGAAAACAATACAAAAAGAGCAATTTCCCAACACATAGTATAAGGAGAGAGACAGACAACAGTGACAGTCCCGACCTCAAGACAAACCATAAAGCATTTTTTTTTAAGTTATAGCCTTTAAGAAGAAAAAAGTGAATATTGATTACCAGACAGAAAATAATAATAATAATAATAATAATAATAATAATAATAATAATAATAATAATAAAGCAATTTGCCAACACATAAGGAGAGACAGACAACAGTGACAGTCCCGACCTCAAGACAAACCTTAAAGCAGTATTTTTTTTAATTATAGCCTTTAATAAAAAAAAAAAGTAATTATTGATCACCAAACAGGAAAAAACAATAAAAATAATAATAATAACAAAAAAAGCACTTTCCCAACACATAAGGAGAGACAGACAACAGTGACAGTCCCGACCTCAAGACAAACCATAAGGCAGTATTTTTTTTTTAATTATAGCCTTTAATAAAAAAAAAGTGAATATTCATTACCAAACAGATAAAAACAATAAAAATAATAATAATAACAAAAAAGCACTTTCCCAACACATAAGGAGAGACAGACAACAGTGACAGTCCCGACCTCAAGACAAACCATAAGGCAATTTTGACAAGTGTTGGCAATGTAATCGTGTAACATGTGGGCCTCACCTTATAACCCATCTCCAGGAGGGTACGAAATTGCTTGCTGTTGTAGATTAAGTCTTTTGACACTCCCTTAGGTACCTGGCAACAAAAATCAACACCTGCGCGTTACACCGTGACAGAGGAAGGGGGAGGGGGAAGTGACAGGGAGGACACGTATGAGTAGTAGTAGTAGTAGTGGTAGTGGTGGTGGTGGTGGTTACAGTAGTAGTAGTACATCTCTATCTGACCATCTGCTTCTAAAAATACATATAAAGGCTGAAAACACGTACACACACACACACACACACGTACATAAGTGTGTGTGTGTGTGTGTGTGTGTGTGTGTGAGTGTGTGCATGTGTGGTGTGTGTGCGTGTGTGTGTTTCATATATACAGTAGCCCAAGGAAGGAGGCAGATTGTAACAAACAACACAAACAAACAAACAAACTCAACACAAACCGTGGGCATATTATGAAAAATATTAAGTTTATCGATTAACGAGAGAGAGAGAGAGAGAGAGAGAGAGAGAGAGAGAGAGAGAGAGAGAGAGAGAGAGAGAGAGAGAGCGGCACGTACTGTCAACTGTCGTACTTCTAAAAGGCTTTGAAAGGTTCTCAAGAGTGTTTTAAAAGTGTTTTTTGTGTGTTTAAAGTATTTAGACTAATTTTTTTCCATTTTTTAGCTCGATTTTAAAGTTATGTCCGCAAATGTGTTTTTGTGTTTTTTTTTAATAAATTTGTTATGCCTATTATTTTTTTGCTTCGATTGAGAAATGAAAGGGGTTTTTAAATTTGTTTTTCTGTGTTTTCTGGTCTGAATTAAGAGCTAAATGTGTTTTCTGGGGTGTTTTAAATATTTCCGGTGTTTTTGCGCTAATTTTTTGGTGTTTTAAATGTTCCCGGTGTTTCTTGCGCTAAATTCTTGAAGTTAAGCGTTTGAAGTGTGTTATAAAAGTTTGTTTTTAAGTGTTTTTTGGCTAGAAGTGGAAAATTAAAGTTCTCAAGGGTGTTTTAAGTGTGTTTTTGGCTAGAGATGAAAGATTAAAGTTCTCAAGGGTGTTTTAAGTGTGTTTTTTAAGTGTTTTTTGGCTAGAGATGATAAATTAAAGTTCTCAAGGGTGTTTTAAGTGTTTTTTAAGTGTTTTTTGGCTAGAAGTGGAAAATTAAAGTTCTAAAGGATATTTTAAGTGTTTTTAAGTGTGTTTTTGGCTAGAGGTGGAAAATTAAAGTTCTCAAGGGTATTTTAAGTGTGTTTTTAAGTGTTTTTTGGCTAGAAGTGGAAAATTAAAGTTCTCAAGGATATTTTAAGTGTTTTTAAGTGTGTTTTTGGCTAGAGATGAAAGGGTAAAGTTCTAAAGGATATTTTAAGTGTGTTTTTAAGTGTGTTTTTGGCTAGAGGTGGAAAATTAAAGTTCTCAAGGGTGTTTTAAGAGTGTTTTAAGTGTTTTTTGGCTAGAGATGATAAATTAAAGTTCTCAAGGGTATTTTAAGTGTGTTTTGGCTAGAAGTGGAAAATTAAAGTTCTCAAGGGTATTTTAAGTGTGTTTTTAAGTGTGTTTTTGGCTAGAGGTGGAAAATTAAAGTTCTCAAGGGTGTTTTAAAAGTGTTTTTAAGAGTTTTTTGGCTAGAAGTGGAAAATTAAAGTTCTCAAGGGTATTTTAAGTGTGTTTTTAAGTGTTTTTTTGGCTAGAAGTGGAAAATTAAAGTTCTCAAAGGTGTTTTAAGTGTTTTTTAAGTGTTTTTTGGCTAGAAGTGGAAAATTAAAGTTCTAAAGGATATTTTAAGTGTGTTTTTAAGTGTGTTTTTGGCTAGAAGTGGAAGATTAAAGTTCTCAAGGGTGTTTTAAGTGTGTTTTTAAGTGTGTTTTTGGCTAGAGGTGGAAAATTAAAGTTCTCAAGGGTGTTTTAAGTGTGTTTTTAAGTGTTTTTTGGCTAGAGGTGGAAAATTAAAGTTCTCAAGGGTATTTTAAGTGTGTTTTTAAGTGTGTTTTTGGCTAGAAGTGGAAAATTAAAGTTCTCAAGGGTATTTTAAGTGTGTTTTTAAGTGTGTTTTTGGCTAGAGGTGGAAAATTAAAGTTCTCAAGGGTGTTTTAAGTGTGTTTTTAAGTGTTTTTTTTGGCTAGAAGTGGAAAATTAAAGTTCTCAAGGGTGTTTTAAGTGTGTTTTTGGCTAGCGATGATAAATTAAAGTTCTCAAGGGTGTTTTAAGTGTGTTTTTAAGTGTGTTTTGGCTAGAAGTGGAAAATTAAAGTTCTCAAGGATATTTTAAGTGTTTTTAAGTGTGTTTTTGGCTAGAGATGAAAGGGTAAAGTTCTAAAGGATATTTTAAGTGTGTTTTTAAGTGTGTTTTTGGCTAGAGGTGGAAAATTAAAGTTCTCAAAGGTGTTTTAAGTGTTTTTTTAAGTGTTTTTTGGCTAGAAGTGGAAAATTAAAGTTCTCAAGGGTGTTTTAAGTGTGTTTTTAAGTGTGTTTTGGCTAGAAGTGGAAAATTAAAGTTCTCAAGGGTGTTTTAAGTGTGTTTTAAGTGTTTTTTGGCTAGAGATGATAAATTAAAGTTCTCAAAGGTGTTTTAAGTGTGTTTTTAAGTGTGTTTTGGCTAGAAGTGGAAAATTAAAGTTCTCAAGGGTGTTTTAAGTGTGTTTTTAAGTGTGTTTTTGGCTAGAGGTGGAAAATTAAAGTTCTCAAGGGTATTTTAAGTGTGTTTTTAAGTGTGTTTTTGGCTAGAGATGATAAATTAAAGTTCTCAAGGGTGTTTTAAGAGTGTTTTAAGTGTGTTTTTGGCTAGAAGTGGAAAATTAAAGTTCTCAAGGGTGTTTTAAGTGTGTCTTTAAGTGTGTTTTTGGCTAGAAGTGGAAAATTAAAGTTCTCAAGGGTGTTTTAAGTGTGTTTTTAAGTGTGTTTTGGCTAGAAGTGGAAAATTAAAGTTCTAAAGGATATTTTAAGTGTGTTTTTAAGTGTGTTTTTGGCTAGAGATGAAAGATTAAAGTTCTCAAGGGTGTTTTAAGTGTGTTTTTAAGTGTTTTTTGGCTAGAGATGATAAATTAAAGTTCTCAAGGGTGTTTTAAGTGTTTTTTAAGTGTTTTTTGGCTAGAGATGATAAATTAAAGTTCTCAAAGGTGTTTTAAGTGTGTTTTTAAGTGTTTTTTGGCTAGAAGTGGAAAATTAAAGTTCTAAAGGATATTTTAAGTGTGTTTTTAAGTGTGTTTTTGGCTAGAGATGAAAGGTTAAAGGTCTCAAAGGTGTTTTAAGTGTGTTTTTAAGTGTGTTTTTGGCTAGAAGTGGAAAATTAAAGTTCTCAAAGGTGTTTTAAGTGTTTTTTTAAGTGTTTTTTGGCTAGAAGTGGAAAATTAAACTTCTCAAGGGTGTTTTAAGTGTGTTTTAAGAGTTTTTTGGCTAGATATGATAGATTAAAGTTCTCAAGGGTGTTTTTAAGTGTGTTTTTAGGTCTGTTTTTAAGTGTATTTTGGCTAGAGATCAAAGTTTAAAATCCTGAAGGGTGTTTTAAGTGTTTTTAAGTGTGTTTTTGGCTAGAGATCAAAGTTTAAAGTTCCGAAGATTGTTTTTAGTGTTTTTCTAAGTGTTTCAAGTGTGTTTCTCCCTCAATTCATCTTTGTGGCCTTTGAAAAAACTATGCATGGTTTCAATTTGGCTTTGCAGTGAAAAAATTAAAGTTATCAAGGGTGTTTTCAAGTTTAAGTCACAAATGGACTCCTGCAAGGCTTGTTAAGCTTTTAAAAGGCTGAAGTGGAATTAAAGACTGTGTTGTTGGGGTTTTAAATGCTCTTGAAAACGTAAACAACACATACAGGCTTTGGGAAACAGTTTAAGTGTGTAATCGAAAATCATTCAACGTTTTAAAAGGCTCCTGTGGAAACTTTTGTGTTTTATTAAGCTTGAAATGCTCGAGAACCAACCAGTAAGTTGTGTGGCCTTTTGCAAATGTGAGGGTCTTAAATTACTCGAGTTTTCAAAGGCTTTAGTAGAAGTTAATATAATTTAGAGTGTTTTTAATGGAATATAATGCAATCTAGTGTTTTTTTAAGCTTGAACTACCCTTAACAATCAAATTAGTAACCTACACAGTCTTTGCAAATGTGTGTCTTTAAATTACTCGAGTTTTCAAAAGCTTTAGTAGAAGTTAATACAATTTAGAGTGTTTTTAATGGAATATAATGCAATCTAGTGTTTTTTTAAGCTTGAAACACCTTTAACAATAAAATTAATAATCTCTATAGCCTTTACAAATGTGTGTCTTTAAATTACTCAAGTTTTTAAAGGCTCTAGTGGAAGTTAATACAATTTAGAGTGTTTTTAATGGAATATAATGCAATCTAGTGTTT
>NW_026973696.1:70000-82500 GCF_035594125.1 Scylla paramamosain | reverse complement strand
AGAGATATTTGGGTTCTGAGACTAAGTTTTCATGGTTCCTGGGACAGTTTAAGAGATATTTGGGTTCTGAGACTAAGTTTTCATGGTTCCTTGGACAGTTTAAGAGATATTTGGGGTTCTGCGATTAAGTTTACGAGGTTCCACAGGGCACTTTAAGAGATATTGGGGTTCTGAGATTAAATTTTCACGGTTCCAGGGACAGTTTACGAGATATTGGTGTTTTCAAGGGTATTTTCATGGCTCCAGTGTTAACTTGAGCAAGATTTTACATTTTCTAAAGGGAGCAAGACTACATGACAACCAGAATCATCACTCCTGCAGCCTTTTAAGTCACACTGAGAGAAGCAACCATCTGAGAATGCAAACCCTGAGAGAGAGACAGAGAGAGAGAGAGACAAAGAGAGAGAGAGAGAGTGATACAAGTGGTGCTGGTACAAAACCCTGCAATCAGATTCATGCAAGGACCCCCCCCAAGGCTACCCCAAGACATGAGGTCCCTACTCTGGCCACCAATTGTCTCTGTAACACTCTAAGCATGCACTAAAGAAGCAAGAAGGCCACTGTGCACCCACCGTGGCCCGGCCCTCCCTGTGTGACCCCCCCAACACACGCCGACACCAGCGCGGGGGGGGAGACAAGCAGCAGGAGAGAGTCTGTCCTCAGCAAACCATTATT
Organism: Scylla paramamosain; assembly: GCF_035594125.1. Classification (NCBI taxonomy): domain Eukaryota; kingdom Metazoa; phylum Arthropoda; class Malacostraca; order Decapoda; family Portunidae; genus Scylla; species Scylla paramamosain. Next base: position 81,825 of record NW_026973696.1, on the reverse strand, counting down.
ACTAGTATTTGCTGGGGCTGTGACGTCTCTGCCTCTCTGTGTGTGTGCTGGCTGCTGCAGGGCTGCCTCTGTGGGTGTGCTGTGGGAGGGTGCTGCCTACTCAAGGTGGTGGTGGTGGTGGTGGTGGGTTGTCAAGGTGCTGGTGACGTGTGTGTGTGTGTGTGTGTGTGTGTGTGTGTGTGTGTGTGTGTGTGTGTGTGTGTGTGGTGTGTGTGTGTGTGTGTGTGTGTGTGTGTGTGTGTGTGTGAGAGTGGCCGTCCCTGCAGTGCCGGCCACACGTGCTGCCACACACGGCCAGGCCAGCATGCACAGCAGCCGGTGCAGCGTCCCCACGATGGCCTGCCCCGGCCCACCAGACCTGGCGGCCCGGGCCGGCACAGCCTGCCACTGTAGGCCACACGGCCAAGCCCCGCCCGGCTGCCGCACCACACTCACCTTGTTGTGGTGGCTCCAGCCCTGCTGCAGGTCCATCTCCGGCTCAGCCCAGCCGATGGGGCCGCCCGGCCCGCCTGTTGGGGTCTTGGGCTTGGTGCCCCAGGATGGGGGGGTGATGGGCTGCTCCCCCCACCCCCCAGACTTGGGCTCCTCCACCCACATGCCGCTGCTCGTGTCGTGCGGCGAGTCGCTCCAGCTGCCATTGCGGCGCAGGCACCCCTCGCTGCCCCCACAGGGAGAGAGAGAGTGGTGAGTGCTGGAGGAGAGGAAGACACTCTACACCACACACCTACCACTGCCACCCCCCCCTCACTCACTCACTCACTCACTCACATCACACCTGCCCTGCCACTACTACTGCCGCCCCTCCCCCCCCTCACTCACCACACACTGAGTCAGTACATCACATCCACTCTGCCACTACCACTGCCCCCCCTCACCCACCACACACCTGCCCTGCCTCTATCACTGCCCCCCCCAACTCACCCCACACACACACACACACACACACACACACACACACACACACACACACACACAGCAGTAAGGGCAGGCTGGCGGCAAGCCACACTCACTTCTGTCCCCAGCGCTGGTCTGGGCGGATGCCGGCATGCACGGGTGGGCCAGGCATGCGTCCCTGCTGAGGGCCAGGCATGCCGGGGCGGCCCATCATGTTGGGCGTGGGCATGGTCCTTCCAGCGGGACACGCTGGGTTGCTGCTGCGGGTTGCCCCACACTGCCGTGCCGTCGTCGCGCCGCTGGGACTGCGGGGAGGGCTCCTCCCACCCGCTGGGGCCGCTGGGACCGCTGGGCTTCATGTCCTTGGGGCCATTCCACTGGGCGGGGCCGCTGGGACCGCCCGGGGGCACGCCGTGGGTCAGGCCGCTGTGGGGGCCGGTGTGTGGGCCGCCGTGTGGGCCTGTGTGGGGACCGCCGTGGGGGCCTGAGTGTGGGCCGCCGTGGGGGCCGCCGTGTGGGCCGTTGTGTGGGCCGGCCGTGTGGGCCGTTGTGAGGGGCCGGAGTGCGGCCCGGAGTGGGGAGCCGGTGTGTGGGGGGCCACCGTGAGGGCCTGAGTGGGGGCCGCTGTGGGGGCCGGGGTGAGGGCCGCTGTGGGGGCCGGAGTGGCCCACGTGGGGAGCAGGCTTGTGGGGGCCGCCGGGGCCCCAGTCCGTGGCGGGGTTCTCGATGGCGGAGCGCTGGGGGCCGTGCTCTCCCCAGCCGCTGGAGCCGCCACCACCGCTGCTGCCGCCGCCGCCACTGCCGCCGCCGCTGCCGGTGGCCCAGTCGATGTTCTTCTTTGGGGGGCCGGAGCCGGAGCCGCCGCCGCCGCCGCTGCCGCCACCCCACATGTTGGGGGCGCCCGGGGTTGGCGGCGGTGGTGCCCCAGTGCGGGTTAGCGGCGGGCACGCCGGTCCACACGTTGGAGGAGTCAGAGGCGTCGTCGTCCTCGCCCCAGGTGCCGCCATAGTTGTTGGTGGGGGTGTGGCCCCAGGGCGCCTGCTGGGTCTTGGGGGGCGCCACGCCGCCGTTGCGCAGGTTGTTCTCCCAGAGGTCGCAGCCGTTGTTCACGTTCAGCTTGAAATGTGGCGCGGTGGCGGTGGACGCGGCAGCGGCGTCCTTGGGTGGCTCTGGGCTGCTGGGCAGGTCCCAGGCCGTGTCCTGGTTGACGTTCTCGCCGCCCCAGCCCTCGCTGCTCAGCAGGGCCTCACGGATACTCTGCAGCTGCTGCTCCATGTGGCGCTTCTGTGCGTCCCCCGAGGCCGCACCCGCTCCCGCCGCCACCACTGCCGCCGCTGCCGCCCAGGCCCTTGCCGGCCGCCTGCGCCCACGTGTTGTTGCCGCCGCTGCCGCCGCCGCCACCGCCGCCCTGCTGGGCCTGCTGCTGCGCCGAGGGGCCACCCTGCTGGCCGCCGCCGCTGCTGCCCTGGGCGTTCTGCTGCCCTGCGGGGGACCCCGGCTGCTGCCCGGGGCCACCGCTCTGCTGGGCTGGCTTGAGGCTGTTGCCCTGGGCGGGAGAGGTGTTGGGGGCCCCCCCGCCCCGGTTGGGGCCGCCCCCCACTGGCCCTGGGAGGTGGACTGGCCGCTCCCCGAGCCACCCCAGCTGGCCGTCTGGGTGGCTGAGCCGCCCCAGCCGTTGGCCGCGCTCTCCCCTCCCCCGGCCAGCCCCAGGCCGAGGGGAATGCCCCACTGGTTCACCCGCACCGCCCCGCGGGGGAAGGAAGCAAAACCAAACTTTCCGGGCCGGCCGGCCGCCCGGGGCGTGGATGAAGTAGGAAATGAAGCGTATTGGTTGCAGGTTGCACTTGGGTGGGTCCGGCCGGGGCTGGCCTGGCCGGGCTCCCGGTTAAAGCTTGGGCCGTTACCCTGGAGGTGGCCAGTGGCGGAGGTGTTGGCCATTGAGCCAGGAATGTTGAGACTGGCCTGTGCGGGCGAGTGTGCGTCCGCCGCCGCCGGGGGGGCCGCCCCGGGGGCCCCGGGGACAGTGGTCGAGGACGGACGGCTGGGCCCCGGGAGCCGGGGCTGCTCCCCCCGGCGGGGCGGCAGCCCGGCGGCGCGGAGCTGAATATCACAGACAAAGACTTGGCGGGGCGGCGGGGCAGCGGGGGGTCAGCTCCGGCCCCCCGTCCCCCGCCACTACCCACCGGGGACTCCGGCGGGGCGGCTCCTCCTCCACTAGCTGCCTGCCCCCCGCCCTCACCGCCACCACTGCCGCCGCTGCTGCTGCTGCCGCTGCCGCTGCTGCTGCTGCTGCTGTGGTCCGCCTCCCCTTCACTTTGTGCTTCACACACCATGCCAACCGTCTCCACGGCCTGCGGGCAACACACACCACCGTCACCATCACCCTCACACATACACACACACACACACACACACACACACACAATACATCATCATCATCATCATCATCATCATCATCATCATCATCATCACCACCACCACCACCACCACCAGCACCACCAGCACCAGCACCACCAGCATACTTACTGTAGAGGACTCAGGCACTTTCTTGGTAGGAAACTCAGGATTTGGCAAGTTTGTGACCTCACAGGCCAGGCGTGCTTCACAGAGGGGCTCCATCTCAACGCACAACTCACCACCTACACAACACTGTGGGGGAGACACACACAAACACACACACACGTCAGCAAACCTTCAGAGCATCGCAATAACAAGTATTAATGCAAAATACTGAACGCTATCACCAACAACACAATAACAAGTGGTATTACCGAACATCACAACAATACCACCATTTTTTTTAGGGGTGAAGTAGTGAAGATGTGAACAGCCTCACCTTGACTAAGAGAGAGAAGGCCTCTATGTCCAAGCTCCCTGAAGAAGAAACGCAATATGGACTGTCCGAGCAGCCTTCTACACACTCTTTGGCTGGAAATGCATAGAAGCGAAGATCTGGCCGAGAGAGAGAGAGAGAGAGAGAGAGAGAGAGAGAGAGAGAGAGAGAGAGAGAGAGAGAGAGAGAGAGAGAGAGAGAGAGAGAGAGAGGCAGAGACAGTGGTTAGTTAAATTGCTGTACTGAAAAAAGCTACAATATTCAGATTAACATTACAAATAATAATACATAAATAAAAATACGTGAAATTTGTCAAACTCTGGCTTATGTAATGGTAGAGAGAGAGAGAGAGAGAGAGAGAGAGAGAGAGAGAGAGAGAGAGAGAGAGAGAGAGAGAGAGAGAGAGAGAGAGAGAGAGAGAGAGAGAGAGAGAGAGAGAGAGAGAGAGTCTGTTGAATTATTGCACTGAAAAAAGCTACAAGGTTAGGTTTGGTTAGGTTTGGCTAAGTTAGGTTTGGTTAGGTTAGGTTTGGTTAGGTTAGGTTAAGTTTGGTTAGGTTAGTTTAAGTTTGGTTAGGTTTGGTTTGGTTAGGTTAGGTTAAGTTTGGTTAGGTTTGGTTTGGTTAGGTTAAGTTTGGTTAGGTTAGGTTAAGTTTGGTTAGGTTAAGTTTGGTTAAGTTTGGTTAAGCTAACCTAACCAAACTTAACCTAACTAAACCTAACCTAATGAAACTTAACGTAACCAAACCTAACCAAACCAAACCTAACCTAACCTAACCAAACTTAACCTAACCAAACTTCACCAAACCTAACCAAACTTAACCTAATCAAACCTAACTTAACCTAACCTAACCAAACTTCACCTAACCTAACCTAACCAAACCTAACCAAACCTAACCTAACCTAACCTAACCCAAGCTAAGCACTCACCTCCTGAACTTGGTACCGAAAGAGCATCTTGGCACAAGAGAATTGGGTTTCGATCACATGTAAGTTTGGAATTATCTGCGGAAACAAGAGAAAAACAAATTAATTCCAGAAAAAGAAAAAAAAAAAACGATGAATTTTATATGTTGCAAATTAACAGAACAGTCATCGGAGTTTTACGTAACGCAACACACACACACAGAACACAATAATCGCAGTTTTTCAAAGCAGAAGACACATGGAACATAATAATCGCAGTTTTTCAAGGCGAAAAAGAATACCTCGAGTTTTTTTTGCAGTGGAAGAGAAACATAATGGCAATAATTGGTATTTTCAAGGGAATGAACACCCTTCAGACCAAAAACTGCCCTTAAACACCCAAAAACACTTAAAATGCCAAAAAGACACCCTTAAACACCTAAAAGTACCCTAAAACAATCTTAAACCCCAATAAACACCCTTTAGACCACAAACACACCTTTGAAACCCCAAAAACACCCTTGAAAACCCCAAAAACACCCTTAAAACCCCAAAAACACCCTTAAAAACCCCAAAAACACCCTTAAACACCTAAAAGGATCCCATTAAAACACCCTAAAACCCCCCAAAAAAACTTAAAACCCCAAAAACACCCTTAAGACCCCAAAAACACCCTAAAAACCCCAAAAACACCCTTAAAAACCCCAAAAACACCCTTAAACACCTAAAAGTACCCTAGGATCCCATTAAAACACCCTAAAACCCCCAAAAAAAACTTAAAACCCCAAAAACACCCTTAAGACCCCAAAAACACCCTTAAAACACCAAAAAACACCCTTAAAACACCCAAAAGCACCCTAACATCCCTTAAAAACACCCTAAAATACCCTGAAAATGCAAAATAATCCTTAAAACAGAACAGGACAGCTTGTGAGTGGTGGAACGAGAAAAGATTGTTGACGTCTGGCGGAATGGGACGGAATGATTGGTACTTTTTGATAGAACTAGAAAAAGAATTGAAAAAAGATGAAGATTAAATGAAAAAGGAATGGAGGAGGAGGAGGAGGAGGAGGAGGAGGAGGAGGAGGAGGAGGAAAAGATGAATGAGGAAGAGAAAAAGAAGAAAATTTGTGAAAGTAAATAGAAATCTCTCTCTCTCTCTCTCTCTCTCTCTCTCTCTCTCTCTCTCTCTCTCACAATCACAGGGGAGGCACACAGAAGGGGAGGTATTTAGACAAAGATAAAGATAAGAGAGATAATAAAGAGAGAGAGAGAGAGATAGCAGATAAAACACTAGAGAGAGAGAGAGAGAGAGAGAGAGAGAGAGAGAGAGAGAGAGAGAGAGAGAGAGAGAGAGAGAGAGAGAGAGAGAGAGAGAGAGAGAGAGAGAGAGAGAGAGGTTATCTTCATCCGCAAACTGCCCAAGGTTAGAGAGAGAGAGAGAGAGAGAGAGAGAGAGAGAGAGAGAGAGAGAGAGAGAGAGAGAGAGAGAGAGAGAGAGAGAGAGAGTAAAAATTTATCTTACCTAATCTAAGTTTTTCTAGGTACAAACTCACACTCTCTCTCTCTCTCTCTCTCTCTCTCTCTCTCTCTCTCTCTCTCTCTCTCTCTCTTTCTCTTTCCACTTTCTTGAACTTAACACCTTTCACTACTAAGGCCTCTCTCTCTCTCTCTCTCTCTCTCTCTCTCTCTCTCTCTCTCTCTCTCTCTCACACACACACACACACACACACACGTACAAAACCTCAAAATTCTTCTTCTCACAGTTGCAAACAAACAAACACACACACACACACACACACACACACACACAATGAGAACTTTCTATGGAAGACAAAAGGGTGGATGGGTTCATGAGAGAGAGAGAGAGAGAGAGAGAGAGAGAGAGAGAGAGAGAGAGAGAGAGAGAGAGAGAGAGAGAGAGAGAGAGAGAGAGGTATAATGAAAAACCAGATAACATTCATTAGGTTTTCAATTTTACAAAAACCCACAAAAACACCCTTAAGTACCCCAAAAACACCCTAAACTACCCCAAAACACCCTAAACTACCCCAAAAACACCCTAAAATACCCCAAAACACCCTAAAATATCCCAAAACACCCCAAACTACCCCAAAAACACCCTGAACTATCCCAAAACACCCTAAAATACCCCAAAACACCCTAAACTACTCCAAAAACACCCTAAAATACCCCAAAACACCCTGAAATACCCCCAAACACCCTAAACTACCCCAAAAACACCGTAAACTATCCCAAAACACCCTAAAATACCCCAAAACACCCTAAACTACCCCAAAACACCCTGAAATACCCCCAAACACCCTAAACTACCCCAAAAACACCCTAAAATACCCCAAAACACCCTAAAATATCCCAAAACACCCTAAACTATCCCAAAAACACCCTAAAATATCCCAAAACACCCTAAAATACCCCAACACCCTAAACTACCCCAAAAACACCCTGAACTATCCCAAAACACCCTAAAATATCCCAAAACACTCTAAACTACCCCAAAAACACCCTGAAATATCCCAAAACACCCTAAACTACCCCAAAAACACCCTAAAATACCCCAAAACACCCTAAAATATCCCAAAACACCCTAAACTACCCCAAAAACACCTTGAACTATCCCAAAACACCCTAAAATACCCCAAAACACCCTAAACTACCCCAAAAACACCCTAAAATACCCCAAAACACCCTAAAATACCCCAAAACACCCTAAACTACCCCAAAAACACCCTGAACTATCCCAAAACACCCTGAAATACCCCCAAACACCCTAAACTACCCCAATAACACCCTAAACTACTCCAAAAACACCCTAACATACACAAACACCCTAAAAATATAAATTCACCCTAAAATACCCCAAAAAACACTCAAATTATCCTGAAAAACAATTAAACAACCTAACCAACCCCAATTACACCCCAAACAAGCCTAAAATTGCCCTAAAATTGCCACGAGAGACCTTATCCATCCCAACATTCACAGCACACCCTTAAAGACCCCAATCGCTTTAACTAAACCCTTAAACTGTTCAGAGAGACACACACACACAGATACTCACACAAACACACACACACACACACACCTATAAATTAATAAACATCAAGAGACACCCTTAAGATAATATAAGCTATTTCAAAACAGTTAAATTAATGATACTAATTCTTAAACACTTTCAACAACGAAAAACACCAAAAAAACACAGTAATTAAGAAAAAACCGCAAAACAAACACTAGGCCCATTTCAAAACGTAAAGGAATCATGCAGGACTTCTCACAGATCCCTCAGTTGCACACACAAACACACACACGCACAAACGCAGCGAAAAACGACGCAAACTTCCCTGCCGTTACGAGATCCGACAATTTTTTATGATTTTTTTCTGCTATCTTGCTTACCGCGAAATCGTTTGTTTGTTTATCTATTTTTTTTGTCGTGTGGTGTTTAACGAACGCGACCTTTGCTAAAAAAAATGAAATCATGTATGTTTTTTTTCCCCTGTTCCTTCCTTCCTGTGTTTGTTTGTACGTACGTTTGTGTTGAGCTCTATAAGCCTAAAACTACATCTTTTATCTTATCATCTAATTTGTTTTTATATATTACGCCATACATATTATAAACAAACAAATATAAACACCGTATCTTGCCAACTATACACCAAACTGCATTCTCCCCTCTGATCATCTTATCTACACTTTTAAAAGGCTGTATTGAAAGTTATTACAATTCCCAAGTGTTTTTTGTGGTTCCTGTATTAATTGGAGGCTTCCTAACCCACCCCCACAGCATGCCTGCCCCCAACAGCGAGCCCACAGCAAGCCCACAGCGAGTCCACAGCAAGCCCACAGCAACCCCCACAGCAAACCCACAGCAACCCCCAGAGCCCACAGCGAGTCCACAGCAAGCCCACAGCAACCCCCACAGCAAACCCACAGCAACCCCCAGAGCCCACAGCGAGTCCACAGCAACCCCACAGCAACCCCACAGCAAACCCACAGCAACCCCCACAGCAACCCCCACAGCAAGACAGCAAGCATACTTTGAGCACCCACAGTAAGCCCACAGCAGGCCCCCACACAGCCATGTCCAGCAACCCCCACAGCAAACCCACAGCAACCCCCAGAGCCCACAGCGAGTCCACAGCAAGCCCACAGCAACCCCCACAGCAAACCCACAGCAACCCCCAGAGCCCACAGCGAGTCCACAGCAACCCCACAGCAACCCCACAGCAAACCCACAGCAACCCCACAGCAACCCCACAGCAAACCCACAGCAACCCCCACAGCAACCCCCACAGCAAGACAGCAAGCATACTTTGAGCACCCACAGTAAGCCCACAGCAGGCCCCCACACAGCCATGTCCTACGCAACACCTCTTCTAACCAAGACACCGCAACAAGGCCCTGTCACACAGCACCAGAGTCACACACAGCCGCGTAAGAAAGCTGGAAAGAGCAATAAATTCTAATCAATTATTTCTAACGACGCGGAGGTTGACCGAGTGTTGTTTGTAGCGGCAGTGTACCTGTTGCTTACTGAAATTAGGTTAAGTTGCGTTTTTTTTTATTTGTTTTGTTATTAATATTTTCCTTCATGTTCGGATGATGGCAGTGAAAATTTGGTGGATTAGGTTGAGAGAATTGTAGGTACAGTATGGTATGATTAGGTTAGGTTAGGTTAGGTTAGGTAAGGCTAGGTTTTGTTAAGTTAGGTTAGGTTAGGTAAGGCTAGGTTTGGTTAAGTTAGATTAGGTTAGGTTAGGTTAGGTTCGGTAAGGTTAGGTTAGGTTAGGTTAGGTTACGTAAGGTTAGGTTAGCTTAGCTTACGTAAGGTTAGGTTAGGTTAGGTTCGGTTAGGTTAGGTTAGGTTAGGTTCGGTAAGGTTAGGTTAGGTTCAGTAAGGTTAGGTTAGGTTAGGTTAGGTTAGGTTAGGTTCGGTTACATAAGGTTAGGTTAGGTTAGGTTAGGTTAGGTTAGGTTAGGTTAGGTTCGGTAAGGTTAGGTTAGGTTCAGTAAGGTTAGGTTAGGTTAGGTTAGGTTAGGTTACATAAGGTTAGGTTAGGTTAGGTTACGTAAGGTTAGGTTAGGTTAGGTTAGGTTAGGTTAGGTGAGGCTAGGCTAGGTTAGGTTAGGTTAGGTTTGGTTAAGTTAGGTTAGGTTAGGTAAGGCTAGGTTAGGTTAGGTTAGGTTACGTAAGGTTAGGTTAGGTTAGGTTCGGTAAGGTTAGGTTCGGTAAGGTTAGGTAAGGTAAGGTTAGGTTAGGTTAGGTTACGTAAGGTAAGGTAAGGTAAGGTTAGGTTAGGTTAGGTTAGGTTAGGTTAGGTTAGGTTAGATGAACAAGCGAACAGAGAGGCTAGATTAAGTTACAATAGGTTAGGTGAGGTTACACAAGGTCAGTGTATGAGGTGAGGTGAGGGAAGATGAAGTACAATTATTTAAGGCCAGCTAAGATAAAAAAAGATGAACACAATTCACTCATTTCTCACCACAATCTGCAATTAAGAGATCCTACACAAACTTGACTCAATAAATAACAAAATTCTAACCAACGCGATCAAGATTTCTTTAATAAATTCAAATCACTCACTCCTCACTAAATCTTCCCTTTATTTCTAGTTATTTTGTCTAGATCCACACAATAATAACTTACAATATTAATCTTGACAAAGCAAATTATTAACTTCAATTTCAACAAGATCAAGGTTTGTCTAATAAATTCATATCACTAACTTCTAACTAATTCTCCCTTTTTTTCAAGTTATTTCATCTAAATTCACACAATATTAACTTACAACATTAATCTTGACCAAGCAAATTATTAACTTCAATTTCAACAAGATCAAGGTTTGTTTAATAATTCATATCACTAACTTCTAACTAATTCTCCTTTTTTTCAAGTTATTTCATCTAGATCCACACAATATTAACTTACAACATTAATCCTGACCAAGCAAATTATTAACTTCAATTTCAACAAGATCAAGGTTTGTCTAATAAATTCATATCACTAACTTCTAATTAATTCTCCCTTTTTTTCAAGTTATTTTGTCTAAATTCACACAATATTAACTTATAACATTAATCTTGACTAAGCAAATTATTAACTTCAATTTCAACAAGATCAAAATTTCTTTAATAAATTCATATGACTATCTTCTAATTCTCCCTTTTTTTCAAGCTATTTCATCTAAATCCACACAATATTAACTTACAACATTAATCCTGACTTAGCAAAGAATTTAACTTCAATTTCAACAAGATCAAAATTTCTTTAATAAATTCATATGACTATCTTCTAATTCTCCCTTTTTTTTCAAGTTATTTCATCTAAATCCACACAATATTAACTTACAACATTAATCTTGACTTAGCAAATTATTAACTTCAATTTCAACAAGATCAAAATTTCTTTAATAATCCAAATCACTCACTTCTCACTAAATTTTCCTTTATTTTCACGTTATTTCATCTACTCACAAAACATTACTTCATTATTAATCCTAAGCAAATTATTAACTTCAATTTCAACAAGATCAAAATTTCTTTAATAATACAAACCACTCATTTCACTAAATTCTCCCTTTTTTTTCAACTTATTTCATCTAGATTCACATAATATTAACTTAACCCTTTCACTTCATTGCCCTCCCCTAACCCTTTCACTGCAACCCTTAACAAATTTTGAAAGCGCATTCTTAATAAACATCTATAAGCAAATTTAGAGAAAAACTATATTGCATTTATTTTCCCCGGTACTTTAGCGAGAGCACGGAAATGTATTGGTTAGGTTAGGTTAGGGTAGGTTAGGTTAGGTTAGGTTAGGTTAGGGTAGGGTTAGGTTAGGTTAGGTTAGGGTAGGGTAGGGTTGGTTACGTTGTACATATTATATAAATTAAAAATATCAAAATAAACTGATATTTTTCCCTCTCTCACACACACACACACACACACACACACACACTAACTAAACGACCAGCTTCCATTTAACCCTTTATTTAAATACCACCCCACAAGGCCCCAAATATTAAAACACCAGGTGATGCGCCTCCACAAACGGCTAAAAATATGAAAATTATTATTCAATCTCACTCGCTCCACCATTCAGGTATTTAAATCAGTGAATTCTTTCGGTTATCTAAAATTTTGAGACCCACAACAAACACAGCCACGT
>NW_026973696.1:0-62500 GCF_035594125.1 Scylla paramamosain | reverse complement strand
TCAGGTAGTGGCCGGCCCCCCATCCAGCATGCCCCTGGTGCCCCCTGGGGTGGCCCAGGTGCCCCAGCCTGGCCAGGCTGTGCCCGTCAACCCGCCCCCCACGGGGCCCCTCGGCCAGCCCTCCGTGGTGCCCCAGGTGGCCCCCCCATCGGTGCCCCAGGTGGCCCCACCCCCCACCGGCCCTCCCAATGCTCCACCACTCATGTTCCGCCCCCCACCCCCCATGCGCACCAACCTGCCCCCCCCACCCGGTGTGCGGCCCCCACCCAACCCCCTCCCCCAGGGCATGCCCCCAAGGCTGCCAAACATGCGCATGCCTCCACCCATGCCCCCCCGGCCCCCTATCCGGCCCCCAGGCATCCCCCCAGGCCTGCCTCCCCCCGGCCTACCCCCCCGCGGCCTGCCCCCCCTGCACAACCCCAACGTGCTGTCAGCCGGCCCGCAGCTCATCGCCCGGCCCAGGGACGACGACAAGAAGCACTCGGCCACCATCGAAGCCAAGCCGCAGATCAGGTCAGCCACACACACACACACACACACACACACACACACACACACACACACACACACACACACACACACACACACACACACACACACACACACCTAACATAACCTAACCTAACTTAACCTAACCTGACCTGACCTGACCTAACCTGACCATCTCCCCCACAGGAACCTAAGTGCAGACGTGACCCGTTTCCTGCCCACAGCGCTGCGTGTCAAGAGGGAGGACAAGAAAAAGATTGGGAAAACACAGACGGGTAATCTTCCTCCTCCTCCTCCTCCTCCTCCTCTTTCTCTTCCTCCTCTCTCTCTCTCTCTCTCTCTCTCTTTGTTGGTATTGTTGTTGTTGATGATGTTATTGTTGTTATTGTTGTTATTCCTCCTCCTCCTCTTTCTCTTCCTCCTCTCTCTCTCTCTTTGTTGTTATTGTTGTTGTTGTTGATGTTATTGTTGTTATTGTTGTTATTCCTCCTCCTCTTTCTCTTCCTCCTCCTCCTCTCTTTCTTTCTTCGTTCTCTGTTCTTATATTAATTTTTCCTCTTCTTATTTGTTTTTGTTGTTATTGTTGATGTTATTCCTCCTCCTCCTCCTCCTCTTGCTCCTCTCTTCCTCTCTCTCTTCCTCTTCCTCTCTCCTCCTCCTCTTGCTCCTCTCTTCCTCTTCTTCACACTAATTTCTTCTCATTCTTCCTTCTTTTCTTCTTCTCCCTTCTCCTCCTCCTCCTCCTCTTCCTGTCTTCCTCCCTTCCTCCTCTGTTCTTACACTAACTTCATCTTCTTCTTCATCTTCTTCTTCTTGTTCTTCTTCTACTTCTTCTTCTTCTTCTTTTAGTTGTTGTTGTCATTCTTCTTTAGCTATCTCCTTACAGCCACTTAAACTATTAGAACCATGAAAAACACCCTTGAAAACCCCCAACAACTTCCACTGCAGCCTGTTAAACTATCAGAACCACAAAAAACACCCTTGAAAACCCCAACAACGTCCACTGCAGCCTGTTAAACTATTAGAACCACAAAAAACACCCTTGAAAACCCCAATAGCTTCCACTGCAGCCTGTTAAACTATCAGAACCATGAAAAACACCCTTGAAAACCCCCAACAACTTCCACTGCAGCCTGTTAAACTATCAGAACCATGAAAAACACCCTTCAAAACCCCAACAACGTCCACTGCAGCCTGTTAAACTATCAGAACCATGAAAAACACCCTTGAAAACCCCAACAACGTCCACTGCAGCCTGTTAAACTATCAGAACCATGAAAAACACCCTTGAAAACCCCAACAACATCCACTGCAGCCTGTCAGACAATCCCTAGAACTTTGAGAATACCCTTAAGGACCTCAATGGCACTACCTGAACCTCCAGCTATCTCTCCTTCCACCTCTAATACTCTGACTCTTTCCCCAGATGTCAAGGAGCTGCCAGGAGGAAAGGCTGAGGAGACAGACAGGAAACCAACAAAAGATGATGCTTATTCACAGTTTATGAGAGAAATGGAAGGATTATTGTAGGGGGGCCTGGTGCACTGACCCCCCTCCTCCTCCACCTCCTCCCATCTCTCTCTCTTTCTCTGTATGTGTGTATGTGTGTGTGTGTGTGTGTGAGGGGGGGTAATGAAAAGGAAAGGGGTTTGTTTTGGTTTGTTTAGTTTAGAGAGAGAGAGAGAGAGAGAGAGAGAGAGAGAGAGAGAGAGAGAGAGAGAGAGAGAGAGAGAGAGATTCCTATGTTATCTCTTATGTGTGTGTGTGTGTGTGTGTGTGTGTGTGTGAGAGAGAGAGAGAGAGAGAGAGAGAGAATTCTTACATCATTTTTTTGTATTTTCATTTATGATCAACTAACTGCCTTGAAAACTCCAACAACTTCCACTGCAGCCTATTAAACTATTAGAATCATGAAAAACATCCTTGAAAACCCCAACAACTTCCATTGCAGCCTGTTAAACTATTAGAACTATGAAAAACACCCTTGAAAGCCCCAGTAACTTCCACTGCAGCCTGTTAAACTATTAGAATCATGAAAAATATCCTTGAAAACCCCAACAACTTCCACTGCAGCCTATTAAACTATTAGAATCATGAAAAACATCCTTGAAAACCCCAACAACTTCCATTGCAGCCTGTTAAACTATTAGAACTTTGAAAAACACCCTTGAAAACCCCAGTAACTTCCACTGCAGCCTGTTAAACTATTAGAATCATGAAAAATATCCTTGAAAACCCCAACAACTTCCACTGCAGCCTGTTAAACTATTAGAACTATGAAAAACACCCTTGAAAGCCCCAGTAACTTCCACTGCAGCCTGTTAAACTATTAAAACCATAAAAAAAACACCCTTGAAAACCCCAACAACTTCCACTGCAGCCTGTTAAACTATTAAAACCATAAAAAAACACCCTTGAAAACCCCAACAACTTCCACTGCAGCCTGTTAAACTATTAGAACCATGAAAAACACCCTTGAAAACCCCAACAACTTCCACTGCAGCCTGTTAAACTATTAGAACCATGAAAAACTGGGGAAATAATGAATAATGATACAAATTTATATATATATTGAATTTATTATATATACAAAATTTGAATAGACAAACAGAGTAATTTCAGAGAGAGAGAGAGAGAGAGAGAGAGGCTGCTAATATCCCATCACTTACTTCAGCTGTGTGTGTGTGTGTGTGTGTGTGATTACAACACTTCATCAGATTCAGATTTGTAGAACTAAATATATGAAATGAAAATAAATTATCAAGTTTTCTTTCACCTTCACTCAGTTAGTCAGTCAGCCAGTCAGTCAGTCAGCCAGCCAGTCAATCAGTCAGTCAGTCAGTCAGTCAGTCAGTCAGTCAGTCAATCAGTCAGTCAGTCAGTCAGTCAGTCAGTCAGCCAGCCAGCCAGTCAGCCAGACAGTTCCCCTTCCCCACACACACACACACACACACACACTTACAAACAGCCAAACACACACAATAAGCCCCACAATAAACGCCACAAAAAATCTCCCTTCTGGTGGTCGTGGTGGTGGTGGTGGTGGTGACAGACGCTGAAAAAATTGCGTTTACATTTTTTAACTCCACCGATAGTGAGCATAGGCCCTGTTGGCCTCGCACTGCCTATGTAAGTCTTGCTTCTTCTTCACTACGCGCCCCTGTGGAAGAAAACGGGAGTTGTAAAGGTGACACAGAAGAATATATTTTTATCTAAGGGGTGGCTTGTTTAAATTTCGGTGTTTTTGTAAGTTTAAATAATGTTTGTTTGTTTGTTTATTAGGTTAGGTTAATGTGGGAGTGTTTATTTGTTTGTTTGTTTGTTAGGTTGGGTTAATGTGAGTGTAATTGTTTGTTTGTTTGTTTTTTGTTACTGTAAAGCCTTTTTTTTCTTCCTCCTACTTCTTCTTCTTATTTTTATTCTTCTACTTCCTCCTCCTCCTTTTTCTTTTTCTCCTCTTCTCTTCCTCACATCCCTTCTTCATTCACCTCTTCTTCCTCCTTCACCTCCTCCTCCTCCTCTTTCTCCTCATCTCCTCCTCCTCCTCCTCTTCATTCTTTTCTTTCTCATACTTCCAACTCACCTCCTCCACCACCACCTCCTCCTCCTCCTCCTCCTCCTCCTCACCTCATTTCGTGCAGCCGCCAAAAGTTCTCTTGCTAATTTCTCTGGAAAGTGGATGGTTCTCTCTTTCTCTCTCCCCGCCTCCTTCAGCCAACGCATCGATATGAAGTAAGAACGATGGTCTGTTATCGGCACTGGCACCTGTGGGGGGAGGGGGGTGTAGGTTAGGTCAGGTGAGGTTAGGTTAGGTTTGGTTAGGTTAGGTTTGGTTAGGTTAGGTTTGGTTTGGTTAGGTTAGGTTTGGTTTGGTTTGGTTTGGTTTGGTTAGGTTTGGTTTGGTTTGGTTAGGTTTGGTCAGGTTAGGTTTGGTTAAGTTAGGTTTGGTTTGGTTTGGTTTGGTTAAGTTAGGTTTGGTTAGGTTAGGTTTGGTTAGGTTAGGTTAGATTTGGTTTGGTTAGATTAGGTTTGGTTAAGTTAGGTTTGGTTTGGTTAGGTTAGGTAAGGTTTGGTTAGGTTAAGTTAGGTTAAACCGTAGCAAGTGTGAAACCGTAGCAAGAGTGAGTCACAGGACGAGGGGACACTGACGTAAGCCTATAGGTTGACCTCTGAGGCCCTGGGGTCAGCTCTACCCTTGACAACCACTCCCTTCTACCCACTGTGCCTCGCCACCATTTTGTACAACCCATGGTCACATAACCTAACCTAACCTAACATAACCCAGGCAAGAAAGGATAATAGTATGTACGAGTATGTGCACTGAATTGAGTAGCCTAAGTGAAAATGACCCACAATTAGCTAGTATTAGAGAGGTAATTTGAATTGCTCTTACAGTGTCTCAGTATTGACACAATTAAATTGTTAGACATGTCTGATACTGAGGAAATTAATGGTGTAGATGGCCTTAGGGAAGGTGAGGGTGAGCAAGTGGACAAGGGTCAAGCCTGTAATGAAGAAGTTAGTGTCAGGGAGTGAGTGCCGGCCGACAAAGGAAGAGAATATCAAGCCAGTGTAACCAAGGGAAGAGCGGAGTCCTGTAAGTGTAAATGGAGCAGTGTTACCAGCAAAATTAAGAAAGGACTAAAAATTGTAATTAGCCCCTTTGAATTAGAGCCCATGTCAAGTGAAGTAACAGAGGCATTTCAGCACTATTATGTGGAATACACAAAACTGGTGGAACTGGAGCCAGAAAGTCAGAGGAGCTAAATGAACAGCTGGAACACAACCAATGAGTTCACCACAAAATATTAGAAAGTATAGAATGTAAAAGAAAGGAGTTAAAGAATGACAAAGGATCAATTTGTTCCAGCAAACGGTCTAGGCATTCTAGAGTCTAATCTGCTTCATCACCTTGAGCAGCACAAAGAAAGCAAGAAGCAGCAGCAAAGGTAGCCACACTTAGAAAGGAAATGGAACATCATGACAGTTTAGCAGAGGCAGAAGTTAGGTTAGCTAAGACAAAAGCAGAGGCAGAAGTTAGGTTAGCTAGAGACCAGGCAATGTTTGCAAAGAAAAAGAAAGAGAGAGATTTAGCTGTTGCTAGTGCAGAACTTAATGGTCTTAGCTTAGTTGAAGAAGTAAAACTGGTTCCAGGTAATGATGAAAGCGTAGAGAAGCAAAGTTATCTTGAACAATACATAGAGTCACAAAATGAAATGAAAGCACAAGCAATTGCAAATGAACAAAGTGACAATGCCATGCCTCACAAATATGTTACATTCCATGACCCACAGAAACCTTCTTCTTGCAATACAGATCATGAATTGATGACAAATGAAGTAGATGGACAAATATTTAGTGAACCTCAGGTAATAAATCTCAACCCTACAGCTCAAAGTGTTGTACCAAGCTCTCGTGGACACACTCTGAATGTTAACATGCCTAATAATGTGAGACAGAATCATCAATCCTTTTCCCATCCTGGGGGAACCTTTGCAATCAATATACCTGATCCCAAGTGGAGCCTCCCTCCAATAGAACCTAACACCTTTGATGGAGAACCCATGGAATTTCAAAGTTGGTTGACAAACTTTGAAACTTATGTAGAGTCTAAAACTTCTATTGGTAGAGAGAGACTTGCCTACTTAGACAGGTATACAACTGGTGAGGCAAAGGATGCCATTAAAATGTTAATGCACTTTAACTCTGATGCTGACTATGTGTAAGCAAAGAAAATTCTTAGTGATAGATTTGGAAACAAAAGCATCACAGCTGATGCTTACACAAAAAAGTTAATGAATTGTCTACCAATCTCTCCGCATAACAGTCCAGCATTAACAGCATTCTCAGATTTTTTGAAGTGCTGTTTAGCTGCAATGAAACACACTTCTTATTTGTCATTTCTGAATGACCCGAGAGAGAAAGGTGCTAGCAAAACTCCCGGAACATATTGTTGATGACTGGAGAAAGCAAGTAATGATATATCTTGATACTAACAGTAATAACAACACTCCTAGCAGTGATGAAGACCACCACCCACCCTTGCAAATGTTATGTCAATTTGTCCAGAAAGAAGCAAAAGGAGCAAGCAATCCCTTGAGAAGGATAACCAACACAAAGGTGATTACAAAGTGTTCATGGATGATATGATTACAAAGGGTTATGCAGAGGTTGTACCCACAAAGGATTTAGTTAGGAACGATGGTAAGGTCTGGTACATTCCACATCATGGAGTCTATCATCCGAGAAAGCCAAAGAAGCTGAGAGTTGTCTCTGACTGTAGTGCAAACGACAGGAACCAGTCATTAAACAGTCACCTGTTACAAGGCCCAGACCTTACCAACAAACTTATTGGAATGTTGTGTAGGTTTAGGCAAGAAAGCATTGCACTTGTATGTGATAGTGAAGCAATGTACCATCAAGTGAAGGTCAGCCCAGAACACAGAGACATGTTAAGATTCCTTTGGTGGGAAAATGGTGACCTTAACAATGAGATAGCTGAATACAGGATGACAGCTCACCTGTTTGCAGCTACTTCATCTCCAAGTGTAGCCAACTTTGCTCTTAAGAAAGCTGCAGATGACTACGGGTGTGGATCTGATGCAGCCAAGTTTGTAAGAAACAACTTTTATGTTGATGATGGTTTGAAGTCAGTAGCTACAATGGATGAAGCTGTCACTCTTATTCAGCAGAGCAAAGAATTATGTTACAAGGGAGGTTTCAACCTTCTTAAGTTCTTGTCAAATAACAAAGATGTATTAGCTGCAATTTCTCCTCATGAGAGAGCAGATGGAATTAAAAGTTTGGATTTTAGTAAGAATGAAGACACACTGCCTATAGAAAGAACTTTGGGAGTTGAGTGGTTCGTCCAAGGAGCCACTGTAACAAAACATCATGTGCTAATCCTAGTTTTAAGGTACACACTAATGTTAATTTAAGGTAAGTTGTTACACAATTTAGGGGAGCCATGTTAGTGTACATAAAGCACATGTACCCCACCTCATTATTCCTCGGCATTTATAAGTGAAATGTTCAATAGTTTTGTATTTGCATGAAAACGTGTAATATATGTAAGTATCAGTATTCAATGCTATATTAACCACCGAAGCCGATGCTCACTAGTTGGCAGTGTGGGGTTAACCCGCTGGTCGCTGCGGACATCACTCACGGCCAAGTCGCGCTCAGACAAAGACAGGCAGGATGGTGACCAAGGTAAATACTTTAATATTGTGGTAAAAACTGATTATCATAGTGACAAGTTGACTGCATGTGTTGTTAATGAATATTGTAATATGTTGAAAGTGTTTAATATCAGTGTGTAATGTTATTTTGTAAGAAATTGAGACCGAGAACTTGTTTGCAGTTGTTACGGTCGTGCCT
This sequence comes from Scylla paramamosain, assembly GCF_035594125.1. NCBI lineage: Eukaryota > Metazoa > Arthropoda > Malacostraca > Decapoda > Portunidae > Scylla > Scylla paramamosain. Next base: position 54,631 of record NW_026973696.1, on the reverse strand, counting down.
ACCTCATCAATAAACGTGTCAGGGAGAACTGCCTTTCCTCCACCCTACGATGATGGTGTGGTCAGTAAAACAGATCACCTGAGAGCCAATTGATGCCCAGCTGGTGCGGCTACAGTTAGGTTTGGTTAGGTTAAGTTAGGTTTGGTTAGGTTAGGTTAGGTTAAGTTTGGTTAGGTTAGGTTAACTTAGGTTTGGTTAGGTTAGGTTAGGTTAGGTAAGGTAAGGTTTGGTTAGGTTAGGTTAGGTTAGGTAAGGTTTGGTTAGGTTAAGTTAGGTTTGGTTAGGTAAGGTTTGGTTAGGTTCGGTTAGGTTTGGTTAGGTTAGGTTAGGTAAGGTTTGGTTAGGTTCGGTTAGGTTAGGTTAAGTTTGGCTAGATTACATGAGGTTAGGTTTCATAAAGGAGCTGGTGTGTGTGTGTGTGTGTGTGTGTTACCTTGTCAGGGCTGCCCCATGTCGGATTGCCAGCCTGGTACATAGACAGACAGACAGACAGAGAGAAAGAAAGACAGACAAACAGACAGCCCAAGTAGTACTAGTAGTAGTAGTAGTAGTAGTTAGAAAAACTCCTATTATAATCATAAACTAAAAGAAGAAGAACAACAACAACAACAACAACAACAACAACAACAACAACAAGAGAGACAGAGAACCCCCTGTCCCTCCCCCGTGTGCCCCTCACCTGGTACTTAACCCCGCCTCGTTTGATGGGAACCAGCTGAAGAACCGGGCGGCCATTTTCTACAGCCTGTTTGAAGATCTTTAATGGGTCGCAAACGATGGCTTCTTTCTCCTCCTCTGTTTCTGCTGTATTTCTCTTCTGCAGCTGAACTCGCTTGACCTCCTGAAAGGCCTGGAGCGGTAAAGGGTCGTTAGAGGTCGTGTGGTCATTTGGTCTTGCTTGTGTCGTTTAGTGGTGAAAGACTTGGGATACTGGTTAACTCTTGCACTAGGGAGGTGGACAGAATAGTGGTGAAAGACTGAGAATACTGGTTAACTCTTGCACTAGGGAGGTGGACAGAATGGTGGTGAAAGACTGAGAATACTGGTTAACTCTTGCACTAGGGAGGTGGACAGAATAGTGGTGAAAGACTGAGAATACTGGTTAACTCTTGCACTAGGGAGGTGGACAGAATAGTGGTGAAAGACTGAGAATACTGGTTAACTCTTGCACTAGGGAGGTGGACAGAATAATGATGAGAGAAAGGAAAAGATGATGATAAATATTTCTTCTTTCTTTCTCCTCCTCCTCTTTCTTCTTATTCTTCTTCTTATTTTCTCTTTTAATGTGAATAAATGTATCTAGCTTATTCTTAACAAGCCTAATACTGTACCTCACAAGTGTCCTACCTTCTCCACAAGCTCCCTGGCTAGACACTTGTTACCAGTCTTCATTATGTGATTGGTGAATTTCCTGCAAACGAGAGACATTGTTAGGCCGTTAGGTTAGACCCCACAGTACGCGCACACACACACACAAATTAAACACAGCAAACAGGACAAAAAAAACACGAAAACTGAAGTAAAAAACAAACAAAAAACACACAGCAACACGCAGAACACAGCAACACACCTGACAAGTGGGTCGTGAAAAACAGAGCTGGTGTGGGTGTTGTAGGCAGCCCTAACTGGTGTGTATTCCAACTGCTTTGCATCTCCGCTTCTCTCCAGCTCCTCCAACTTCGCCGGAAGGTACACAGGCTTAATATATGCAGGGGGATACTGGCTGTACCTCGCCCGCCCTGTCACTTGACCCCTGCGGATTAAATGACGTCAGATTGGGTTGGTTAGGTTACCCCTAGTTTTCGTAATACAGCATTTCTTCCTTTTTCTTGTTAATCAATGTTCAAATTTGGTGTATTTTGGCGTGTTTGCAGGCATATGCTCCGCCGTGCCCTCCACACACACGCCCCCACGCCTGCTTGTCCTAAGGCGTGGTGATACAGTATACCAGCAGCCGCTATTGGTAACACACACACACACACATATTTAACTCCCAAAAAGACACATAAATAATGATAATACTGTAATGAAACTTAATACATAGATGCACCAATGCCGCAGGTCTCACCAGGCACTGTTGACCGTCAGCCAGGATCGCAAGGGCACGCGGAAATCATTAAATAAGACACGCACGCCGGTAGCCATTGTGTGCTGGGCTTCTTCCTCTTCCTCTTATGGCCACTCAGCTGGTCTGGCGCAGCCTGCCAGATTGTTTTGGTCATATTATCGTACTACACAGGTTGAAATTTTTGTACTTCTGGTAAAACTATCGTACATATGTAATTATTCCAAATATTATGCAAAACTGCCACTTTCCAAATACAGCAAATTTATATATATATACAGAGAGAGAGAGAGAGAGAGAGAGAGAGAGAGACTCCACCAGTAATTTCTTGATTGTTACTCGTTCACAGACGGCAAGTTCTGTGACTCCCTCCCTCTCTCTCTCCCTCGCCCTCCGCGCGGCTGGAAAAGAGAGGAAGTGCTGAGGAAAACTGGGCTGACTTGCGATAAAGTACATGTGTATTATTACACCTAACTGTGTGTTTACGTTTCCCTCTCTCTCTCTCTCTCTCTCTCTACTGAATATGTACACGCGCGCGCACATTTTCAAAACACACACACACACACACACACACACTGCATAAGCATATGTACAACGAAAGACAAGGCAACACACACACACACACACACACACACACACTGCATAAGCATATGTACAACGAAAGACAAGGCAAAACACACACACACACACACACACACACACACACACACACTACATAAGCATATGTACAACGAAAGACAAGGCAACACACACACACACACACACACACACACACACACACACACACACACTGCATAAGCATATGTACAACGAAAGACAAGGCAACACACACACACACACACACCAGAAACGCCTAGAAACACATTTTTCCTCCCCAAAAAGATCCAGAAGCACAATTTTCCTCCCCAAAAATACCTAGAAACACAATTTTTCTCCCCAAACACACACAAAAACACAATTTTCCTCCTCAAAAACACCCAGAAACACAATTTTCCTCCCAAAGACACCCAGAAACACAATTTTCCTCCTCAAAAACACCCAGAAACACAATTTTCCTCCCCAAAAACACCCAGAAACACAATTTTCCTCCTCAAAAACACCCAGAAACACAATTTTCCTCCTCAAAAACACCCAGAAACACAATTTTTCTCCCCAAAAACACCCAGAAACACAATTTTCCTCCTCAAACACACCCAGAAACACAATTTTCCTCCCCAAAAAACCTACGACCGTACCTGGAAAACACTGGAAATACCTGGAAAATACTTGATACTTAATAGCAAAAGGGAGAAGAGAAGAGAGAAAATAATGCTATTTATCATGGAATATATATATATACACACACACATATATAAACACACACACACACACACACACACACGCACACACACAGCTGAAATTAATCCAGAAAATACAGAAATAACCTTCACAACAACCAGAAATAATAAGGAAAGAGAGATAGCCAACCTTGTTTTCAGCTGCGCCCGCTCCCAGCCCTCCCGCGGCCGCCATGATGGATTGCCAGAGTCTACCCCCGGTTCCAATATTTTTTCTATTTTCTTAACTTATATATTTAGGCTTTTTAACTAAGATTTTATGGTTTCTAAAAATATTTGGTGGTGTTTTGAGTGTTTTGCGTGCGAGTGTTAAGGGAAACATGTCGATTATGAGGTTGTTTCAGCGTAAATAAGTGTTGCTGTTTTGCCGTTAAATTTTTCATACCGCCAAACATAATTTTTTATTTCAGCCGCTAGGCAAGATTTTATGGGCTCAAAAAATCGTTTATTGTTTTTTAAATGTGTTGTGATGCTTTTGAGTGAAGTACGTGGGTTTTTAGAGGGGTTTTAGTCCCGTTGAAAACTCAAAAAGTTGACATTTTTAAATTATTTATTTATTTATTTCAGCTTCCGGTTAACTTCTGATTGTTTGTAGAAATAGTTTCGATTTTTTAAAGTGTATTGTGTTCGTGAGAAATGAGATTTGTGGACTTTGGAATGTTTTTTTTTATCGTGTTTGTTCGAACACTTTTTCATATAGTTATTTAAATATAGCTTTATTATTACTGAAGCTTGGAATATTTTTATATGTCAAGAATTAATCTAAAATTATGCCCTTTCATAATATGTAAAGTATTCCGGCCCAGCTCCATTTTTGCGAGGGGTCATTTTCAAAATCATTCGCGTCACGTAAATATGGCGTGACGTCATCAGCCGCCTTCATCTGGGGACCGGGACCTGGACCTTCCCACCTCCCAGTGCCCTTCCATCAGTGTTTAGTGTAATTTCCTATATTTTCCAGCTGTTTTCATGCATAGAGAAGAATAGAAAGAGGAGGAAAGAAGGAGAAATGAAGAAGGAGGAAAAAGAAGAAGGAAGGGAAGGAGGAAGACGAGAAGGAAAAGAGGAAATATTAAGAAGACAATATTTTCACTGAATTTCCAGCGTTTTAAAGGTAAGCAAACGTAGTAGTAATAGTAGTAGTAGTAGTAGTAGTAGTGGTGGTGGTGGTGGTGGTGGTGTAGCAGCCTTGTAATATAAGATGAAGTGTTTTGAGTTAAATACGCAATTTTTTTCTAGGCATGTTGAAATAGAAGTGAGAGTTTTTGGTGTTTTGAAAGGGAATATTCTTGCTTGCAGTGTTTTTTTAAAGGGAATTCTTCGTGTCTGTGGCGTTTTAGAAAGGCAGGGCATGTTTTTTTTTGTAATTTTTTTGTTTTTTTAAGATTTTCGTGTTTTTCAAGTTTGTTTGGGTAGAAATTGTTGTTTTTTCGCTGTCTTTGGGTAGGTGTGTGTCTCTTTTGGGGTGTTTTGAAAGGAAATTCTGTGTTATTCGATGTTTTTTTGGAAGAAATGAGTGCGTTTGGGGTGTTTTGAAAGGAAATTGAGTGTTTTTTAAGTGTTTTTTGGCTAAAAGTGTGTGTTTTTGGGGTGTTTTGAAAGGAAATCAAGTGTTTTTCAGTGTTTTTGCGTAGAAATGAGTGCTTTTTCGGGTGTTTTGAAAGGAAATTAAGTGTTATTTAAATGTTTTTGGGTAGAAATGTGTGTTTTTTGGTGTGTTGAAAGGAAATCGCATGTTTTTCAGTGTGTTTTTTGGTGTGTGGCTAGAAATGTGTGTTTTTGGTGTGTTTTGAAAGGAAATCGCATGTTTTCCAGTGTTTTTGCGTAGAAATTAGTGCTTTTTCGGGTGTTTTGAAAGGAAATCGCATGTTTTTTCAGTGTTTTTGGGTAGAAATGTGTGTTTTTTGGTGTGTTTTGAAAGGAAATCATATGTTTTTTCAGCGTTTTCTGGGTAGAAGTAAGTGTTTTTTGGGTGTTTTGAAAGGAAATCGCATGTTTTTTCAGTGTTTTGGGGTAGAAATGTGTGTTTTTTGGGTGTTTTGAAAGGAAATTAAATGTTATTTAAGTGTTTTTGGGTAGAAATGTGTGTTTTTTGGTGTGTTGAAAGGAAATCGCATGTTTTTCAGTGTGTTTGGGTAGAAATGTATGTTTTTTTGGGTGTTTTGAAAGGAAATCACATGTTTTTTCAGTGTTTTTTGCGTAGAAATTAATGTTTTTGAGTTATTTCTGACCGGTAATCAGTGTTTTCTCTGGGTACTGTTAATAGAAATAGCTGTTCTGGGCCGAATTTGTGTTATTTGAGTATTAAAAGGAGAAAAATAGTGCTTATAGGTGTTATTAGGAAGGAAAATTTGTGTTGCTAGGTGTTTTTGGAGAGGAAAATTGTGCTTCTAGGTGTTTTTGGGGAGGAAAATTGTGTTTGAAGGTGTTCTTTGGGGAGGAAAATTGTGCTTCTAAGTGTTTTTGGGGAGTCAAATTGTGTTTCTGGGTTTTTTTGGGGAGAAAAATTGCGTTTCTAGTTGTTTTTGGGGAGGAAGATTGTGCTTCTAGGTGTTTTGGGGAGGAAAATTGTGCTTCTAGGTGTTTTTGGGAGGAAAATTGTGTTCCTAGATGTTCTTGGGGAGGATAATTGTGTTTCTAGATGTTTTTGGGGAGTCAAATTGTGTTTCTGGGTGTTTTTGGGGAGAAAAATTGCGTTTCTAGTTGTTTTTGGGGAGGAAGATTGTGCTTCTAGGTGTTTTGGGGAGGAAAATTGTGCTTCTAGGTGTTCTTGGGAAGGATAATTGTGTTTCTAGATGTTTTTGGGGAGTAAAATTGTTTCTGGGTGTTTTTGGGGAGGAAAATTGTGTTTCTAGGTGTTTTTGGGGAGGAAAATTGTGCTTCTGGATGTTTTTGGGGAGGAAAAATGTGTTTCTAGGTGTTTCTGGTGTGTGTGTGTGTGTGTGTGTGTGTGTTTGAGTGTGTTTTGGGGAAGTTTTGGTGTGTGTTGGTGTGATAATTTTGGGGTTTGGGAATTGTGTAATGATGCTGGCGATAGTTATGGGGGGGTGTCAGGCTAGATGCAGGATGCTTGCGCTAACACGACAGATTTTAAGGAGTTTTGGGAAGGAGGTGTTGTATAAGAAGTGTGTGAGGGGTGTTGTAATGTGCGTTGTGATATATGAAGCTATTAGATGCAAGTGTGGGGCCAGCAAAATTAAGTTAACAAAAAGGCTTAACACTAATAAAATGACGCACACTAATATATATATCGTAGGTATTGGCTCAGAACTCTCTCTCTCTCTCTCTCTCTCTCTCTCTCTCACATATATATATATATATATATATATATATATATATATATATATATATATATATATATATATATATATATATATATATATATATATATATATATATATATATATAATTTTCCTATTTTCGTGTTTTTGAAGCAAGGTGAGGTAATGTTATATATATCGTTATATAACCACAACAAGAGACTTTATTGAGTTTTGCAATAACCTAACCTAACCTAACGCCCTCAAACACACAGGTGGGGACCAGATACACCAGGGAACAGTACAGCAAGACAGTCGCACAGTCGTTCCTGGTGCGGCTGATGCGTTTGAGCATGTCCAGCGATGCGGAGGTGCAGACAGTGCAACACATCCTGCACACACTGCTCCACCGGCACCACAATGCTCACTACCTGCCCAAACCTACGTCAGTGTCTGGGGGCCTTCATTGGTTGTTTATTGTGTGTGTGTGTGTGTGTGTGTGTGAGTGTGTTTTCCTTTTATGTGTGTTGTGTGAGTGTCTGTTTTCTTCTCTTCTTCTTCTAAATTCTTTGTATGTTCCTTCTCTTTCTTCTCATACCAGTCCTCCTCCTTCATCTTTACCTACTCCTCTTGCTCGCCAAACCAGTGCGACAGGACGTTAATTTCTGGCGTAAGTCGGGCACGGAGCTCCTGCTGTCGGCTCAGGAGAACTGACTTTGCCAACAATACCCTGGCAAACCTGGAAGCTGTGTTCACCACCCCCATGCTGCTGCTGCTGCTGCAGGAGATTCCGGTCCGATGATGTGATTGTGGATATTCTGAGGGTTATGTTTCATGTACAGGTGAGGAAGTGGTGGGTTTTTTTTTTAATGATTCTTGGGTTTTTGCTGTTTATTTTGTGTTGTGTCTGATGTGTTTGTGTGACAGTGCTTTGGTTTTTCTTACAGATTCATTTGTTTATTTGTTGCAATGTGTTTTTAATGAATAGACAGGAGGTCCTACCCTGCAGTTTTACCAACAAGGGACAAAGAACAAAAGAAAATTAAGAAGCAATAAAAAAAAAAAAAAGAAAGTTTAGAGTGCCGTTAGAAAAGTAGAAAAACAAGGCAAGATTCTCGCGGGCACCGGGCAGAGAGAGAGAGAGAAAGAGGATTACTGTACACAAACAATTCTCTGCTCTCACTTCTCTGCTCTCACTCCTAAGACAAGCAGGCACGTGCCCACACACTGCCACACTCCCTGCACGCCCACGTACGCCCACAGGCAGCAGACGAGCAGTAAGGAGAGGCTGAGAGAAAGAGAGGAAGGACCGCGTACTTTGCTGTGCTCCCAGCCCAAGGCAAGCAGGCACGTGCACACACTGCCACACTCCCTGCACGCCCACAGGCAGCAGACGAGCCGCAAGGTGAGGCTGAGAGGGAAGAAGGGAGAAGTGGTCAATTGGTTTGTTGTTTGTTTGTTTGTTTGTTTGTTTGTTTGTTTGTTTTGAAATTGATGAATATTTGTATTTGGTGGTGGTTTGTGTATCAGATGAGCAAAGGCAAGTGTTGTGTTTGTTAGTAGGCTGAGCGTTGCACCTGTTATCTTGTTAATACGTTTTTCTGGTGATAAATTCTTTGACAAAATCACTCCCAGATCTTTTCCTCTTGTTGTCTTATTTATTGTTTCATTTCCCATCTTATAGTTACAGCCACACCTTGTGTTACTTTTTCCAAACTCCAAATTCCTCTGTTGCAGGTGCCAGGTGTATCTTGTCTGTGCAGGCTGTGTGTTAGGCTGAGGCTGAGGCAGGAAGCCCCTCGCTGCCTGTGTGGTGACGGCCTCCTCTGTTGCAGGTGCCAGGTGTATCTTGTCTGTGCAGGCTGTGTGTTAGGCTGAGGCAGGAAGCCCCTCGCTGCCTGTGTGGTGACGGCCTCCTCTGTTGCAGGTGCCAGTGACAGGACTCCCTCCGTGCATCCCTCCTGCAGCCCCAGGCTTCCTGCAGGACCGGACGCAGCCAGGAGCAGCGTTGCAATGGAGGGTGCAAGGCCAGGAAACAGCAGCAGCAGCAGCAGTGGCAGCAGGAACAGCCTGGAGCAGCGGGCGACCCTGGGCGTGAGGACCTACACTTGTGACCACTGCGGCAAAGTGTGCTCCACCAAGGCTGCCATTGCCAGACACGTCCTCTCCCATGCCAGCAAGACAAGGCTGAGAGGCAGGAGTGGCCCCGCTGAACACACTGCCACCCACACTGGTGGCAGGAACCACAAGTGTGACCTCTGCGGGAAGACATTTGTCCGGAAGAGTCATCTTGCCTCACACATCCTCACCCACACTGGGGAGAGAAAGTTCCAGTGCCTGGAGTGTGGCAAAAGATTTATCACCAAAAGTAATCTTAACAGACACATCCTCACCCACACTGGGGAGAAAAAGTTCCAGTGCCTGGAGTGTGGGAAAAGATTTACCCACAAAAGTAATCTTAACAGACACATCCTCACCCACACTGGGGAGAGAAAGTTCCAGTGCCTGGAGTGTGGCAAAAGATTTACCCAGAAGGGTTTCCTTGATGGACACATCCTCACTCACACTGGGGAGAGAAAGTTCCAGTGCCTGGAGTGTGGCAAAAGATTTACCCACAAAAGTCATCTTAACACACACATCCTCACCCACACTGGGGAGAGAAAGTTCCAGTGCCTGGAGTGTGGGAAAGGGTTTACCCAGAAGGGTTCCCTTGACAGACACATCCTCACCCACACTGGGGAGAAAAAGTTCCAGTGCCTGGAGTGTGGCAAAAGATTTACCCACAAAAGTAATCTTAACAGACACATCCTCACCCACACTGGGGAGAGAAAGTTCCAGTGCCTGGAGTGTGGGAAAGGGTTTACCCACAAGGGTTCCCTTGACAGACACATCCTCACCCACACTGGAAAGAAGAAGAGAAAACAGCCAAAATCATAGATGTTGCAGTCCCCGGTGACCCCGGCCTCAGTAGAGCTGAAAGGCACAAAACTACAAAACATCACCACCTAAAAAGTGACCAAGAACAACATGGTCACCGACGGACACCGGTGTGACACCAGTGAGAGAAGCTGCAGCAGAGGATCACCCATCAAAGAGAAGAAATCTGGCAGATAACAAGCTTCCTGCAAGACCAAAACCACACAAGGAACCTCCTCAAGAAAACAGACAGAATGACAGCAAGGCGCAGCGCAGGCAGCGGCCGGCCGGCCGGGCGGGAGACCGGCAGGGAGGGGCCGAGCCCCGGCCGAAGCCTTGGCACCACAGATGAGGACAAAGACAAGAAAATAAAGGCCAGAAAGATGAAGAGGCAGCTTGCAGAAAAGCCAGGGGTGGTGTGCAGGCACGTGGCAAAGACCTCAACAGAAGTACAAGACCCGCCCGAGGAAGAAGTGGCCGAGGGATGCTGCAGGCCACTGCTGCTGGAAGACCCCACGCAGCACCAGGCAGCCCCGGGGATACAGACCACCACGGTTAAACACACAAGTAAACAACAACAATGCCAGCCGTTCAGCTTACACAGGAAGGTCTGCTGGCCACAAGACTACTGCCACAAACCAGCTGGCAATACCACCAGTGACTTGTGGGTGTGGTGTGGTGTGGTGTGGTGTGGTGACTGGCCACAAGACTACTGCCACAAACCAGCTGGCAATACCACCAGTGACTTGTGGGTGTGGTGTGGTGTGGTGTGGTGACTGGCCACAAGACTACTGCCACAAACCAGCTGGCAATACCACCAGTGACTTGTGGGTGTGGTGTGGTGTGGTGTGGTGACTGGCCACAAGACTACTGCCACAAACCAGCTGGCAATACCACCAGTGACTTGTGGGTGTGGTGTGGTGTGGTGACTGGCTCAAAGGTTTATCCTGAAATGTAATCTTGACACACATGCTCACCCACACTGGGGAAAGGAAGTGCAGCAGGTGTGGTGTTTGTGGCTGTGCTCATCACTTTTTTCTTTATTTTTTAGCTTCTTGATCAATAAAGTGTTGTCAGCCTTGTACACACAGCTTTGGTTCACTTGCACAAGGTTTTGGGGGCTCGGGGGTGTTCCTAAGGGGGGCACTAACTGTCCAGGGGTGTTCCTGCTTGTTTCTGTCTCTCTGTGTCTCTGGTTTTGGTGTCTCCCTCCCAAACATTATTTTCACAACAAGCCACAAACCAACATCCCTTCATTAACACTTAGATACCTTAACTTAACTCACCCACAAAACTCCCACAAACTGACTAACTTGTTTTTTGTTTATTGTTTGTTTATTTTATTTATTTTATTGGTGTATCTTTTATTTGAAAGTAGCCATATTCTTAAGGTTTTTATGGTTCTGTTTATTATTGTTTGGGCTGTCCTGTGTTTGTGATTGCTGGACTCATATAGAAATGGGTAGTTTTATTGAAGGGGTGAAACAATGACAATACTGCCTGGCTCTTGCACTAGTGAGGTGGACAGAATAGGGATGAGAATAAAGAGAAATTGTCATAGGAAATACAAACTGGCAGACTTTAGAGTGTAACAGTGAAGGGGTTGAAAAAGTGGAGGTACTGTTTAGCTCTTGCACTAGTGGGGTGGACAGAATAGGAGAGGATTCTTAAAAGTTTGGCATTGTTAGCTTGAAAGATTATACTTGAAAGATTATTTATTACATGTTGAAAGGACAGAATAAGGATGAAAATATATAGAAAGTCTTGTGAAGATACTGGTTAACTCTTGTACTAGTGAGGTAGACAGAATAGGAGGCCATTCTAACAAGTTTGCCAGTGTTAGTTTGAAAGGCGATACTTCAAAAAAAGACTTGTTACATATTTAAAGGACAGAATAGGGGTGAAAATAAATGAGAAGTAGAAAGTCTTGTTACCAGGGGGACATGAGAAAAATTTTGGCAGTGTTAATGTGTTTGTTACCGACTTTTTTCACCTCGCATCACCTCTGTCTCTCTCCTGAACCTCTAAAAAAATATGTACAATGCATTTAGACAAGTTAGGAAGGAGGTTAAGAGAGAGAGGTGAGATGAAGTGAGAATATTCCTATGTATTTTCTGTCATAACACCTCATATCACCTTTTGTCTCCCCTGAACCTCTAAAAATATCAACAGTGAGACATTTAGACAAGTTAGGGAGGTGAAGAGAGAGAGAGAGGTGAGATGAAGTGACATTATTCCTGTCTCTCTCCCAGCTTAAACTTTCAAAAATATTTATAATGAGAAATGTAGACAAGTTAGAGAGGTGTAGAGAGATAGAGGTGAGATGAAGTGACATTATTGTTTTGTTTCTTGCCTAACACCTTTCTCTCTCTCCTTCTCTTGGCCTCTGCCTCCTCAAAAAGAGCCTATATTAATGAACTGGTGATGGTACAGGCCTATAATACCTTGTAACAACATTTCATCATAAAATCTGCCAACGCTGGTTCAATTATAATCATTGTCATTGCTCATGCTAAGCTTAGTATTATTATTATTATTATTATTATTATTATTATTATTATTATTATTATTATTATTATTATTATTACTATTATTATTATCATGTCATGCATTAGTGTTTTCATTTGTTTCCTGCGCTGTCATTGGTGCAGGAAATATCATGATGTTTTGGTTGCAAGAGTCCATGTATATATAGATTGAGCCATCGTATTCATGTTTATCATTGTGTGGTGTTGTAAATATACTTTATCTGTAAATAAAAAATGTATCCTATGACATTTGTTTATTTTATTGTATGTGTGTTAGGTTAGGTTAGCATAGTCTATATACAAGCTCTTGGCAGTGCATATATATCACAGACACATTGTTAGACAGTAAATTAATTTGAAGTAGAACCAATTGTTGTGTGTGTGTTAGGTTAGCCTATCACACCCTTATCTTAGAAATATTCCTTTGTACATGCTTATGTACCGCAGCCAGATAGACACTGATTAGGGAGGTGGATGGAATAGATGGTGAAACACTGAATATACTGGTTCACTCTTACTTTGGGGAAGTGGACAGAATAGTGGTGAAAGAGTGAATATACTGGTTGACTCTTGCATTGGGGAGGTGGACAGAATAGTGGTGAAAGAGTGAATATACTGGTTGACTCTTGCATTGGGGAGGTGGACAGAATAGTGGTGAAAGAGTGAATATACTGGTTGACTCTTGCATTGTGGAGGTGGACAGAATAGTGGTGAAAGAGTGAATATACTGGTTGACTCTTGCATTGGGGAGGTGGACAGAATAGGAGATGAAGGAGTGAAGATATTGGTTAACTCGTTCTCTATGATTTTATTCGTGTTTTCATTAATTTATGGTTTAATTGTGAGTGATAGGCTAACCCTTTCACTCGTTCAGTCTTCAGTATCATTATAAACACTCTACTGTGTCTTTCGTAACTTCTAATTAATTTTTAGGTTCACTTATAAACTCAATCTTCTCGTTTTCTATGATTTTATTCGAGTTTCCGTCAATTTAAAGGTTTAATTATAAGTGATAGGCTAGTTGGCGCCCGGAACCGACTCCCTCTCTCTCTCTCTACCTCTCTCTTAACGCCTCACAGTGTTTCAAGTGACATGTTTTCATTTCTATTCGCTTATAAACTCAATCTACCCTCGCATTTCCTGCCATATAATTAAAGTATCCGGTTGTACCCCATGGTGAGGGTCCGCTTGTTTCCACCTCCTTCACCGAGGGAGGGAGGCAGACTGCTCCTGGCGCTTTGGGAATGTTTATTTATTTATTTATTTTTTTTATTCTCTTCCTCAGTGTACCTGGGAAACACCGTGCAGTGCGGTTGTGTGTGTGTCCTCTTTTCATTTAAACACCAGGGAACGGGACCACAGAGGCACAGGAGGTCAATTAAGGTGAGTTTAGTAGTGACAGGTAGCAGAGGTCTGGCTTCAACCTACGACACTACCTGGAAAACACTGGAAATACCTGGAAAATACTTGATACTTAATAGCAAAAGGGAGAAGAGAAGAGAGAAAATAATGCTATTTATCATGGAATAGAGGCGGACACACACACACACACATACATATATACACACACACACACACATATATACACACACACACATATATATATATATATATATATATATACACACAGACACACACACAGCTGAAATTAATCCATAAAATAGAGAAATAACCTTCACAACAACCAGAAATAATAAGGAAAGAGAGATAGCCAACTTTGTTTTCATCTGACCCCCCTCCCAGCCCTCCCGCGGCCGCCATGATGGATTGCCAGAGTCTACCCCCGGTTCTAATATTTTTCCTATTTTCTTAACTTATATATTTAGGCTTTTTAACTAAGATTTTATGGTTTGTAAAAATATTTGGTGGTGTTTTGAGTGTTTTGCGTGCGAGTGTTAAGGGAAACATGTCGATTATGAGGTTGTTTCAGCGTAAATAAGTGTTGCTGTTTGCCGTTAAATTTTTCATACCGCCAAACATATTTTTTTATTTCAGCCGCTAGGCAAGATTTTATGGGCTCAAAAAATCGTTTATTGTTTTTTAAATGTGTTGTGATGCTTTTGAGTGAAGTACGTGGGTTTTTAGAGGGATTTTAGTCCCGTTGAACACTCAAAAAGTTGACATTTTTAAATTATTTATTTATTTATTTCAGCTTCCGGTTAACTTCTGATTGTTTGTAAAAATAGTTTCGATTTTTTAAAGTGTATTGTGTTCGTGAGAAATGAGATTTGTGGACTTTGGAATGTTTTTTTTTATCGTGTTTGTTCGAACACTTTTTCATATAGTTATTTAAATATAGCTTTATTATTACTGAAGCTTGGAATATTTTCATATGTCAAGAATTAATCTAAAATTATGCCCTTTCATAATATGTAAAGCATTCCGGCCCAGCTCCATTTTTGCGAGGGGTCATTTTCAAAATCATTCGCGTCACGTAAATATGGCGTGACGTCATCAGCCGCCTTCATCTGGGGACCGGGACCTGGACCTTCCCACCTCCCAGTGCCCTTCTATCAGTGTTTAGTGTTATTTCCTATATTTTCCAGCTGTTTTCATGCATAGAGAAGAATAGAAAGAGGAGGAAAGAAGGAGAAATGAAGAAGGAGGAAAAAGAAGAAGGAAGGGAAGGAGGAAGACGAGAAGGAAAAGAGGAAATATTAAGAAGACAATATTTTCACTGAATTTCCAGCGTTTTAAAGGTAAGCAAACGTAGTAGTAGTAGTAATAGTAGTAGTAGTAGTAGTGGTGGTGGTGGTGGTGGTGGTGTAGCAGCCTTGTAATATAAGATGAAGTGTTTTGAGTTAAATACGCAATTTTTTTCTAGGCATGTTGAAATAGAAGTGAGAGTTTTTGGTGTTTTGAAAGGGAATATTCTTGCTTGCAGTGTTTTTTTAAAGGGAATTCTTCGTGTCTGTGGCGTTTTAGAAAGGCAGGGGATGTTTTTTTTTGTAATTTTTTTGTTTTTTTTAAGATTTTCGTGTTTTTCAAGTTTGTTTGGGTAGAAATTGTTGTTTTTTCGCTGTCTTTGGGTAGGTGTGTGTCTCTTTTGGGGTGTTTTGAAAGGAAATTCTGTGTTATTCGATGTTTTTTTTGGAAGAAATGAGTGCTTTTGGGGTGTTTTGAAAGGAAATTAAGTGTTTTTTAAGTGTTTTTTGGCTAAAAGTGTGTGTTTTTGGGGTGTTTTGAAAGGAAATCAAGTGTTTTTCAGTGTTTTTGCGTAGAAATGAGTGCTTTTTCGGGTGTTTTGAAAGGAAATTAACTGTTATTTAAATGTTTTTGGGTAGAAATGTGTGTTTTTTGGTGTGTTGAAAGGAAATCGCATGTTTTTCAGTGTGTTTTTTGGTGTGTGGCTAGAAATGTGTGTTTTTGGTGTGTTTTGAAAGGAAATCGCATGTTTTCCAGTGTTTTTGCGTAGAAATTAGTGCTTTTTCGGGTGTTTTGAAAGGAAATCGCATGTTTTTTCAGTGTTTTTGGGTAGAAATGTGTGTTTTTTGGTGTGTTTTGAAAGGAAATCATATGTTTTTTCAGCGTTTTCTGGGTAGAAGTAAGTGTTTTTTGGGTGTTTTGAAAGGAAATCGCATGTTTTTTCAGTGTTTTGGGGTAGAAATGTGTGTTTTTTGGGTGTTTTGAAAGGAAATTAAATGTTATTTAAGTGTTTTTGGGTAGAAATGTGTGTTTTTTGGTGTGTTGAAAGGAAATCGCATGTTTTTCAGTGTGTTTGGGTAGAAGTGTATGTTTTTTGTGTGTTTTGAAAGGAAATCACATGTTTTTTCAGTGTTTTTTGCGTAGAAATTAATGTTTTTGAGTTATTTCTGACCGGTAATCAGTGTTTTCTCTAGGTACTGTTAATAGAAATAGCTGTTCTGGGCCGAATTTGTGTTATTTGAGTATTAAAAGGAGAAAAATAGTGCTTATAGGTGTTATTAGGAAGGAAAATTTGTGTTGCTAGGTGTTTTTGGAGAGGAAAATTGTGCTTCTAGGTGTTTTTGGGGAGGAAAATTGTGTTTGAAGGTGTTCTTTGGGGAGGAAAATTGTGCTTCTAAGTGTTTTTGGGGAGTCAAATTGTGTTTCTGGGTGTTTTTGGGGAGAAAAATTGCGTTTCTAGGTGTTTTTGGGGAGGAAGATTGTGCTTCTAGGTGTTTTGGGGAGGAAAATTGTGCTTCTAGGTGTTTTTGGAAGGAAAATTGTGTTCCTAGATGTTCTTGGGGAGGATAATTGTGTTTCTAGATGTTTTTGGGGAGTCAAATTGTGTTTCTGGGTTTTTTTGGGGAGAAAAATTGCGTTTCTAGTTGTTTTTGGGGAGGATGATTGTGCTTCTAGGTGTTTTGGGGAGGAAAATTGTGCTTCTAGGTGTTTTTGGGAGGAAAATTGTGTTCCTAGATGTTCTTGGGGAGGATAATTGTGTTTCTAGATGTTTTTGGGGAGTCAAATTGTGTTTCTGGGTGTTTTTGGGGAGAAAAATTGCGTTTCTAGTTGTTTTTGGGGAGGAAGATTGTGCTTCTAGGTGTTTTGGGGAGGAAAATTGTGCTTCTAGGTGTTCTTGGGAAGGATAATTGTGTTTCTAGATGTTTTTGGGGAGTAAAATTGTTTCTGGGTGTTTTTGGGGAGGAAAATTGTGTTTCTAGGTGTTTTTGGGGAGGAAAATTGTGCTTTTGGATGTTTTTGGGGAGGAAAAATGTGTTTCTAGGTGTTTCTGGTGTGTGTGTGTGTGTGTGTGTGTGTGTGTGTGTGTGTGTGTGAGTGTGTTTTGGGGAAGTTTTGGTGTGTGTTGGTGTGATAATTTTGGGGTTTGGGAATTGTGTAATGATGCTGGCGATAGTTATGGGGGGGTGTCAGGCTAGATGCAGGATGCTTGCGCTAACACGACAGATTTTAAGGAGTTTTGGGAAGGAGGTGTTGTATAAGACGTGTGTGAGGGGTGTTGTAATGTGCGTTGTGATATATGAAGCTATTAGATGCAAGTGTGGGGCCAGCAAAATTAAGTTAACAAACAGGCCTAACACTAATAAAATGACGCACACTAATATATATATCGTAGGTATTGGCTCAGAACTCTCTCTCTCTCTCTCTCTCTCTCTCTCTCTCTCTCTCTCTCTCTCTCTCTCTCATATAATTTTCCTATTTTCGTGTTTTTGAAGCAAGGTGAGGTAATGTTATATATATCGTTATATAACCACAACAAGAGACTTTATTGAGTTTTGCAATAACCTAACCTAACCTAACGCCCTCAAACACACAGGTGGGGACCAGATACACCAGGGAACAGTACAGCAAGACAGTCGCACAGTCGTTCCTGGTGCGGCTGATGCGTTTGAGCATGTCCAGCGATGCGGAGGTGCGGCTGACAGTGCAACACATCCTGCACACACTGCTCCACCGGCACCACAATGCTCACTACCTGCCCAAACCTACGTCAGTGTCTGGGGGCCTTCATTGGTTGTTTACTGTGTGTGTGTGTGTGTGTGTGTGTTTTCCTTTTATGTGTGTTGTGTGAGTGTCTGTTTTCTTCTCTTCTTCTTCTAAATTCTTTGTATGTTCCTTCTCTTTCTTCTCACTGTTTTCTGTATTGTCTGTGTGTCTGTTTTCTTCTCTTTCTTATTTCATGTATTCTTACAGATTCATTTGTTTATTTGTTGCAATGTGTTTTTAATGAATAGACAGGAGGTCCTACCCTTCAGTTTTACCAACAAGGGACAAAGAACAAAACAAAATTAAGAAGCAATAAAAAAAAAGAAAGTTTAGAGTGCCGTTAGAAAAGTAGAAAAACAAGGCAAGATTCTCGCGGGCACCGGGCAGAGAGAGAGAGAGAATTACTGTACACAAACAATTCTCTGCTCTCACTTCTCTGCTCTCACTCCTAAGACAAGCAGGCACGCCCACACACTCCCTGCACGCCCACAGGCAGCAGACGAGCAGTAAGGAGAGGCTGAGAGAAAGAGAGGAAGGACCGCGTACTTTGCTGTGCTCCCAGCCCAAGGCAAGCAGGCACGTGCCCACACTGCCACACTCCCTGCACGCCCACAGGGCCACAGGCAGCAGACGAGCCGCAAGGTGAGGCTGAGAGGGAAGAAGGGAGAAGTGGTCAATTGGTTTGTTGTTTGTTTGTTTGTTTGTTTGTTTTGAAAGTGATGAATATTTGTATTTGGTGGTGGTTTGTGTATCCAGATGAGCAAAGGCAAGTGTTGTGTTTGTTAGTAGGCTGAGCGTTGCACCTGTTATCTTGTTAATACGTTTTTCTGGTGATAAATTCTTTGACAAAATCACTCCCAGATCTTTTCCTCTTGTTGTCTTATTTATTGTTTCATTTCCCATCTTATAGTTACAGCCACACCTTCTGTTACTTTTTCCAAACTCCAAATTCCTCTGTTGCAGGTGCCAGGTGTATCTTGTCTGTGCAGGCTGTGTGTTAGGCTGAGGCTGAGGCAGGAAGCCCCTCGCTGCCTGTGTGGTGACGGCCTCCTCTGTTGCAGGTGCCAGGTGTATCTTGTCTGTGCAGGCTGTGTGTTAGGCTGAGGCTGAGGCAGGAAGCCCCTCGCTGCCTGTGTGGTGACGGCCTCCTCTGTTGCAGGTGGCAGGTGTATCTTGTCTGTGCAGGCTGTGTGTTAGGCTGAGGCTGAGGCAGGAAGCCCCTCGCTGCCTGTGTGGTGACGGCCTCCTCTGTTGCAGGTGCCAGGTGTATCTTGTCTGTGCAGGCTGTGTGTTAGGCTGAGGCAGGAAGCCCCTCGCTGCCTGTGTGGTGACGGCCTCCTCTGTTGCAGGTGCCAGGTGTATCTTGTCTGTGCAGGCTGTGTGTTAGGCTGAGGCAGGAAGCCCCTCGCTGCCTGTGTGGTGACGGCCTCCTCTGTTGCAGGTGCCAGTGACAGGACTCCCTCCGTGCATCCCTCCTGCAGCCCCAGGCTTCCTGCAGGACCAGACGCAGCCAGGAGCAGCGTTGCAATGGAGGGTGCAAGGCCAGGAAACAGCAGCAGCAGCAGCAGCAGCAGCAGCAGTGGCAGCAGGAACAGCCTGGAGCAGCGGGCGACCCTGGGCGTGAGGACCTACACTTGTGACCACTGCGGCAAAGTGTGCTCCACCAAGGCTGCCATTGCCAGACACGTCCTCTCCCATGCCAGCAAGACAAGGCTGAGAGGCAGGAGTGGCCCCGCTGAACACACTGCCACCCACACTGGTGGCAGGAACCACAAGTGTGACCTCTGCGGGAAGACATTTGTCCGGAAGAGTCATCTTGCCTCACACATCCTCACCCACACTGGGGAGAGAAAGTTCCAGTGCCTGGAGTGTGGCAAAAGATTTATTGAGAAAAGTTCCCTTAAGAAACACATCCTCACCCACACTGGGGAGAGAAAGTTCCAGTGCCTGGAGTGTGGCAAAAGATTTATTGAGAAAAGTTTCCTTAAGAAACACATCCTCACCCACACTGGGGAGAGAAAGTTCCAGTGCCTGGAGTGTGGCAAAAGATTTATCCACAAAAGTTATCTTAACACACACATCCTCACCCACACTGGGGAGAGAAAGTTCCAGTGCCTGGAGTGTGGGAAAAGATTTACCCAGAAAAGTAATCTTAACAAACACATCCTCACCCACACTGGGGAGAGAAAGTTCCAGTGCCTGGAGTGTGGCAAAAGATTTACCCAGAAAAGTGATCTTGACAGACACATCCTCACCCACACTGGGGAGAGAAAGTTCCAGTGCCTGGAGTGTGGCAAAAGATTTACCCACAAAAGTCATCTTAACAGACACATCCTCACCCACACTGGGGAGAAAAAGTTCCAGTGCCTGGAGTGTGGCAAAAGATTTATCCAGAAAGGTGATCTTAACACACACATCCTCACCCACACTGGGGAGAGAAAGTTCCAGTGCCTGGAGTGTGGCAAAAGATTTATCCACAAAAGTCATCTTAACACACACATCCTCACCCACACTGGGGAGAGAAAGTTCCAGTGCCTGGAGTGTGGGAAAAGATTTACCCAGAAAAGTAATCTTAACAAACACATCCTCACCCACACTGGGGAGAGAAAGTTCCAGTGCCTGGAGTGTGGCAAAAGATTTACCCAGAAAAGTGATCTTGACAGACACATCCTCACCCACACTGGGGAGAGAAAGTTCCAGTGCCTGGAGTGTGGCAAAAGATTTACCCACAAAAGTAATCTTAACAAACACATCCTCACCCACACTGGGGAGAGAAAGTTCCAGTGCCTGGAGTGTGGGAAAAGATTTACCCAGAAAAGTGATCTTGACAGACACATCCTCACCCACACTGGGGAGAGAAAGTTCCAGTGCCTGGAGTGTGGGAAAAGATTTACCCACAAAAGTGATCTTAACAGACACCTCCTCACCCACACTGGGGAGAGAAAGTTCCAGTGCCTGGAGTGTGGGAAAGGGTTTACCCACAAGGGTTCCCTTGACAGACACATCCTCACCCACACTGGAAAGAAGAAGAGAAAACAGGCAAAATCATAGATGTTGCAGTCCCCGGTGACTCCGGCCTCAGTAGAGCTGAAAGGCACAAAACTACAAAACATCACGACCTAAAAAGTGACCAAGAACAACATGGTCACCGACGGACACCGGTGTGACACCAGTGAGAGAAGCTGCAGCAGAGGATCACCCATCAAAGAGAAGAAATCTGGCAGATAACAAGCTTCCTGCAAGACCAAAACCACACAAGGAACCTCCTCAAGAAAACAGACAGAATGACAGCAAGGCGCAGCGCAGGCAGCGGCCGGCCGGCCGGGCGGGAGACCGGCAGGGAGGGGCCGAGCCCCGGCCGAAGCCTTGGCACCACAGATGAGGACAAAGACAAGAAAATAAAGGCCAGAAAGATGAAGAGGCAGCTTGCAGAAAAGCCAGGGGTGGTGTGCAGGCACGTGGCAAAGACCTCAACAGAAGTACAAGACCCGCCCGAGGAAGAAGTGGCCGAGGGATGCTGCAGGCCACTGCTGCTGGAAGACCCCACGCAGCACCAGGCAGCCCCGGGGATACAGACCACCACGGTTAAACACACAAGTAAACAACAACAATGCCAGCCGTTCAGCTTACACAGGAAGGTCTGCTGGCCACAAGACTACTGCCACAAACCAGCTGGCAATACCACCAGTGACTTGTGGGTGTGGTGTGGTGTGGTGTGGTGACTGGCCACAAGACTACTGCCACAAACCAGCTGGCAATACCACCAGTGACTTGTGGGTGTGGTGTGGTGTGGTGTGGTGACTGGCCACAAGACTACTGCCACAAACCAGCTGGCAATACCACCAGTGACTTGTGGGTGTGGTGTGGTGTGGTGTGGTGACTGGCCACAAGACTACTGCCACAAACCAGCTGGCAATACCACCAGTGACTTGTGGGTGTGGTGTGGTGTGGTGACTGGCTCAAAGGTTTATCCTGAAATGTAATCTTGACACACATGCTCACCCACACTGGGGAAAGGAAGTGCAGCAGGTGTGGTGTTTGTGGCTGTGCTCATCACTTTTTTCTTTATTTTTTAGCTTCTTGATCAATAAAGTGTTGTCAGCCTTGTACACACAGCTTTGGTTCACTTGCACAAGGTTTTGGGGGCTCGGGGGTGTTCCTAAGGGGGGCACTAACTGTCCAGGGGTGTTCCTGCTTGTTTCTGTCTCTCTGTGTCTCTGGTTTTGGTGTCTCCCTCCCAAACATTATTTTCACAACAAGCCACAAACCAACATCCCTTCATTAACACTTAGATACCTTAACTTAACTCACCCACAAAACTCCCACAAACTGACTAACTTGTTTTTTCTTGATTGTTTGTTTATTTTATTTGTTTTATTGGTGTATCTTTTATTTGAAAGTAGCCATATTCTTAAGGTTTTTATGGTTCTGTTTATTATTGTTTGGGCTGTCCTGTGTTTGTGATTGCTGGACTCATATAGAAATGGGTAGTTTTATTATTATTATTATTTATTTATTTATTTATTTTTCTGTATTATTTTTGATGTTTTTATTATTTTGTTGTTTATTTTTGTGTTATTTATTTAGCCTGCCTGGCATACAGTTAGATTGACTGTTATTTTGTTGTTTATTTGTTTATATTGTTTTATTTTATTTACTATTTGTTTAGTTAATGATTTAGTGGTGTTATTGGTGTTTTTTGTGTTTATTTGTGTATTCAGTTTTATTTACAGCTATTTATTGATTTATTTTTATTGATGTATTTGTTTTTAGTTTAGAGTCTGGCCAACAGGGAAAAGCTAACAAGAACAATTAACCCAAAATTACAATTAGTATTTCTATATGATTACTTTTCATATTAAGGAGACTGGCCAAGGCAAAACACCCTTTGTACAGTGCAACTCCTGAAACAAAAGAGGAGAAAAATGATTGAAGTTCCTGAGGTGTCTAATACTCCTCTTTTGAGACAGGCAGCAGAGTCCCAGAGTGCACCAGTGAAGGGGTGAAACAATGACAATACTGCCTGGCTCTTGCACTAGTGAGGTGGACAGAATAGGGATGAGAATAAAGAGAAATTGTCATAGGAAATACAAACTGGCAGACTTTAGAGTGTAACAGTGAAGGGGTTGAAAAAGTGGAGGTACTGTTTAGCTCTTGCACTAGTGGGGTGGACAGAATAGGAGAGGATTCTTAAAAGTTTGGCATTGTTAGCTTGAAAGATTATACTTGAAAGATTATTTATTACATGTTGAAAGGACAGAATAAGGATGAAAATATATAGAAAGTCTTGTGAAGATACTGGTTAACTCTTGTACTAGTGAGGTAGACAGAATAGGAGGCCATTCTAACAAGTTTGCCAGTGTTAGTTTGAAAGGCGATACTTCAAAAAAAGACTTGTTACATATTTAAAGGACAGAATAGGGGTGAAAATAAATGAGAAGTAGAAAGTCTTGTTACCAGGGGGACATGAGAAAAATTTTGGCAGTGTTAATGTGTTTGTTACCGACTTTTTTCACCTCGCATCACCTCTGTCTCTCTCCTGAACCTCTAAAAAAATATGTACAATGCATTTAGACAAGTTAGGAAGGAGGTTAAGAGAGAGAGGTGAGATGAAGTGAGAATATTCCTAAGTATTTTCTGTCATAACACCTCATATCACCTTTTGTCTCCCCTGAACCTCTAAAAATATCAACAGTGAGACATTTAGACAAGTTAGGGAGGTGAAGAGAGAGAGAGAGGTGAGATGAAGTGACATTATTCCTGTCTCTCTCCCAGCTTAAACTTTCAAAAATATTTATAATGAGAAATGTAGACAAGTTAGAGAGGTGTAGAGAGATAGAGGTGAGATGAAGTGACATTATTGTTTTGTTTCTTGCCTAACACCTTTCTCTCTCTCCTTCTCTTGGCCTCTGCCTCCTCAAAAAGAGCCTATATTAATGAACTGGTGATGGTACAGGCCTATAATACCTTGTAACAACATTTCATCATAAAATCTGCCAACGCTGGTTCAATTATAATCATTGTCATTGCTCATGCTAAGCTTAGTATTATTATTATTATTATTATTATTATTATTATTATTACTATTATTATTATCATGTCATGCATTAGTGTTTTCATTTGTTTCCTGCGCTGTCATTGGTGCAGGAAATATCATGATGTTTTGGTTGCAAGAGTCCATGTATATATAGATTGAGCCATCGTATTCATGTTTATCATTGTGTGGTGTTGTAAATATACTTTATCTGTAAATAAAAAATGTATCCTATGACATTTGTTTATTTTATTGTATGTGTGTTAGGTTAGGTTAGCATAGTCTATATACAAGCTCTTGGCAGTGCATATATATCACAGACACATTGTTAGACAGTAAATTAATTTGAAGTAGAACCAATTGTTGTGTGTGTGTTAGGTTAGCCTATCACACCCTTATCTTAGAAATATTCCTTTGTACATGCTTATGTACCACAGCCAGATACACACTGATTAGGGAGGTGGATGGAATAGATGGTGAAAGACTGAATATACTGGTTGACTCTTGCATTGTGGAGGTGGACAGAATAGTGGTGAAAGAGTGAATATACTGGTTCACTCTTACTTTGGGGAGGTGGACAGAATAGTGGTGAAAGAGTGAATATACTGGTTGACTCTTGCATTGGGGAGGTGGACAGAATATTAGTGAAAGAGTGAATATACTGGTTGACTCTTGCATTGGGGAGGTGGACAGAATAGTGGTGAAAGAGTGAATATACTGGTTGACTCTTGCATTGTGGAGGTGGACAGAATAGTGGTGAAAGAGTGAATATACTGGTTGACTCTTGCATTGGGGAGGTGGACAGAATAGGAGATGAAGGAGTGAAGATATTGGTTAACTCGTTCTCTATGATTTTATTCGAGTTTTCATTAATTTATGGTTTAATTGTGAGTGATAGGCTAACCCTTTCACTCGTTCAGTCTTCAGTATCATTATAAACACTCTACTGTGTCTTTCGTAACTTCTAATTAATTTTTAGGTTCACTTATAAACTCAATCTTCTCGTTTTCTATGATTTTATTCGAGTTTCCGTCAATTTAAAGGTTTAATTATAAGTGATAGGCTAGTTGGCGCCCGGAACCGACTCCCTCTCTCTCTCTCTACCTCTACCTCTCTCTTAACACCTCACAGTGCTTCAAGTGACATGTTTTCATTTCTATTCGCTTATAAACTCAATCTACCCTCGCATTTCCTGCCATATAATTAAAGTATCCGGTTGTACCCCATGGTGAGGGTCCGCTTGTTTCCACCTCCTTCACCGAGGGAGGGAGGCAGACTGCTCCTGGCGCTTTGGGATTGTTTATTTATTTATTTATTTTTTTTATTCTCTTCCTCAGTGTACCTGGGAAACACCGTGCAGTGCGGTTGTGTGTGTGTCCTCTTTTCATTTAAACACCAGGGAACGGGACCACAGAGGCACAGGAGGTCAATTAAGGTGAGTTTAGTAGTGACAGGTAGCAGAGGTCTGGCTTCAACCTACGACACTACCTGGAAAACACTGGAAATACCTGGAAAATACTTGATACTTAATAGCAAAAGGGAGAAGAGAAGAGAGAAAATAATGCTATTTATCATGGAATAGAGGCGGACACACACACACACACATACATATATACACACACACACACACACATATATACACACACACACACATATATATATATATACACACAGACACACACACAGCTGAAATTAATCCATAAAATAGAGAAATAACCTTCACAACAACCAGAAATAATAAGGAAAGAGAGATAGCCAACTTTGTTTTCATCTGACCCCCCTCCCAGCCCTCCCGCGGCCGCCATGATGGATTGCCAGAGTCTACCCCCGGTTCTAATATTTTTTCTATTTTCTTAACTTATATATTTAGGCTTTTTAACTAAGATTTTATGGTTTGTAAAAATATTTGGTGGTGTTTTGAGTGTTTTGCGTGCGAGTGTTAAGGGAAACATGTCGATTATGAGGTTGTTTCAGCGTAAATAAGTGTTGCTGTTTGCCGTTAAATTTTTCATACCGCCAAACATGATTTTTTATTTCAGCCGCTAGGCAAGATTTTATGGGCTCAAAAAATCGTTTATTGTTTTTTAAATGTGTTGTGATGCTTTTGAGTGAAGTACGTGGGTTTTTAGAGGGATTTTAGTCCCGTTGAACACTCAAAAAGTTGACATTTTTAAATTATTTATTTATTTATTTCAGCTTCCGGTTAACTTCTGATTGTTTGTAAAAATAGTTTCGATTTTTTAAAGTGTATTGTGTTCGTGAGAAATGAGATTTGTGGACTTTGGAATGTTTTTTTTTATCGTGTTTGTTCGAACACTTTTTCATATAGTTATTTAAATATAGCTTTATTATTACTGAAGCTTGGAATATTTTTATATGTCAAGAATTAATCTAAAATTATGCCCTTTCATAATATGTAAAGCATTCCGGCCCAGCTCCATTTTTGCGAGGGGTCATTTTCAAAATCATTCGCGTCACGTAAATATGGCGTGACGTCATCAGCCGCCTTCATCTGGGGACCGGGACCTGGACCTTCCCACCTCCCAGTGCCCTTCCATCAGTGTTTAGTGTAATTTCCTATATTTTCCAGCTGTTTTCATGCATAGAGAAGAATAGAAAGAGGAGGAAAGAAGGAGAAATGAAGAAGGAGGAAAAAGAAGAAGGAAGGGAAGGAGGAAGACGAGAAGGAAAAGAGGAAATATTAAGAAGACAATATTTTCACTGAATTTCCAGCGTTTTAAAGGTAAGCAAACGTAGTAGTAGTAGTAGTAGTAGTAGTAGTAGTAGTGGTGGTGGTGGTGGTGGTGGTGGTGGTGGTGATGTATTGTTTGGGTGATTGTTTGGGTAGAAATTGTTGTTTTTTCGCTGTCTTTGGGTAGGTGTGTGTCTCTTTTGGGGTGTTTTGAAAGGAAATTCTGTGTTATTCGATGTTTTTTTGGAAGAAATGAGTGCTTTTAGGGTGTTTTGTAAGGAAATGAAGTGTTTTTTAAGTGTTTTTGGCTAAAAGTGTGTGTTTTTGGGTGTTTTGGAAGCAAATTATATGTTTTTCAGTGTTTTTGCGTAGAAATGAGTGCTTTTTCGGGTGTTTTGAATTTCGGTGTTTTGTGTAGAAGTAAGTGTTTCTTGGGTGTTTTGAAAGGAGAATGTGTTTTTTTTAAGTGTTTTTGGCTAGAAATGTGTGTTTTTTGTTGTGTTTTGAAAGGAAATCATATGTTTTTTCAGCGTTTTCTGGGTAGAAGTAAGTGTTTTTTGGGTGTTTTGAAAGGAAATCGCATGTTTTTCAGTGTTTTTGGGTAGAAATGTGTGTTTTTTGGGTGTTTTGAAAGGAAATTAAGTGTTATTTAAGTGTTTTTGACTAGAAATGTGTGTTTTTTGGTGTGTTGAAAGGAAATCGCATGTTTTTCAGTGTTTGGGTAGAAATCTATGTTTTTTGGGTGTTTTGAAAGGAAATCACGTGTTTTTTCAGTGTTTTTTTTGCGTAGAAATTAATGTTTTTGAGTTATTTCTGACCGGTAATCAGTGTTTTCTTGGGTACTGTTAACAGAAATAGCTGTTCTGGGCCGAATTTGTGTTATTTGAGTATTAAAAGGAGAAAAATAGTGTTGCTAGATGTTATTGGGCAGGAAAATTTGTGTTTCTAGGTGTTTTTGGGGAGGAAAATTGTGCTAGATGTTTTGGGAAGGAAAATTGTGTTTGTAGGTGTTCTTGGAGGGAGGAAAAATGTTCTTCTAGGTGTTTTGGGGGAGTAAAATTGTGTTTCTGGGTGTTTTTGGGGAGGAAAATAGTGTTTCTAGGTGTTTTTGGGGAGGAAAATTGTGTTTCTGGGTGTTTTTGGGGAGGAAAATTGTGCTTCTAGGTGTTCTTGGGGAGGATAATTGTGTTTCTAGATGTTTTTGGGGAGTAAAATTGTTTCTGGGTGTTTTTGGGGAGGAAAATTGTGTTTCTAGGTGTTTTTGGGGAGAAAAATTGTGCTTCTGGATGTTTTTGGGGAGGAAAAATGTGTTTCTAGGTGTTTCTGGTGTGTGTGTGTGTGTGTGTGTTGCCTTGTCTTTCGTTGTACATATGCTTATGCAGTGTGTGTGTGTGTGTGTGTGTATGTGTGTGTGTGTGTGTGTGTGTGTGTGTGTGTGTGTGTGTGTGTGTGTGTGTGTGTGTGTGTGTGTTGCCTTGTCTTTCGTTGTACATATGCTTATGCAGTGTGTGTGTGTGTGTGTGTGTGTGTGTGTGTGTGTGTGTGTGTGTGTGTGTGTGTGTGTGTGTGTTGCCTTGTCTTTCGTTGTACATATGCTTATGCAGTGTGTGTGTGTGTGTGTGTGTGTGTGTGTGTGTGTGTGTTTATAAAACGTAGGCGCGCGCGTACATTTGTGTTGCAGTGGTTTGAGTGTGTTTTGGGGAAGTTTTGGTGTGTGTTGGTGTGATAATTTTGGGGTTTGGGAATTGTGTAATGATGCTGGCGATAGTTATGGGGGGGTGTCAGGCTAGATGCAGGATGCTTGCGCTAACACGACAGATTTTAAGGAGTTTTGGGAAGGAGGTGTTGTATAAGACGTGTGTGAGGGGTGTTGTAATGTGCGTTGTGATATATGAAGCTATTAGATGCAAGTGTGGGGCCAGCAAAATTAAGTTAACAAACAGGCCTAACACTAATAAAATGACGCACACTAATATATATATCGTAGGTATTGGCTCAGAACTCTCTCTCTCTCTCTCTCTCTCTCTCTCTCTCTCTCTCTCTCTCTCTCTCTCTCTCATATAATTTTCCTATTTTCGTGTTTTTGAAGCAAGGTGAGGTAATGTTATATATATCGTTATATAACCACAACAAGAGACTTTATTGAGTTTTGCAATAACCTAACCTAACCTAACGCCCTCAAACACACAGGTGGGGACCAGATACACCAGGGAACAGTACAGCAAGACAGTCGCACAGTCGTTCCTGGTGCGGCTGATGCGTTTGAGCATGTCCAGCGATGCGGAGGTGCGGCTGACAGTGCAACACATCCTGCACACACTGCTCCACCGGCACCACAATGCTCACTACCTGCCCAAACCTACGTCAGTGTCTGGGGGCCTTCATTGGTTGTTTACTGTGTGTGTGTGTGTGTGTGTGTGTGTGTGTTTTCCTTTTATGTGTGTTGTGTGAGTGTCTGTTTTCTTCTCTTCTTCTTCTAAATTCTTTGTTTGTTCCTTCTCTTTCTTCTCACTGTTTTCTGTATTGTCTGTGTGTCTGTTTTCTTCTCTTTCTTATTTCATGTATTCTTACAGATTCATTTGTTTATTTGTTGCAATGTGTTTTTAATGAATAGACAGGAGGTCCTACCCTTCAGTTTTACCAACAAGGGACAAAGAACAAAACAAAATTAAGAAGCAATAAAAAAAAAAGAAAGTTTAGAGTGCCGTTAGAAAAGTAGAAAAACAAGGCAAGATTCTCGCGGGCACCGGGCAGAGAGAGAGAGAGAATTACTGTACACAAACAATTCTCTGCTCTCACTTCTCTGCTCTCACTCCTAAGACAAGCAGGCACGCCCACACACTCCCTGCACGCCCACAGGCAGCAGACGAGCAGTAAGGAGAGGCTGAGAGAAAGAGAGGAAGGACCGCGTACTTTGCTGTGCTCCCAGCCCAAGGCAAGCAGGCACGTGCCCACACTGCCACACTCCCTGCACGCCCACAGGGCCACAGGCAGCAGACGAGCCGCAAGGTGAGGCTGAGAGGGAAGAAGGGAGAAGTGGTCAATTGGTTTGTTGTTTGTTTGTTTGTTTGTTTGTTTGTTTGTTTGTTTTGAAAGTGATGAATATTTGTATTTGGTGGTGGTTTGTGTATCCAGATGAGCAAAGGCAAGTGTTGTGTTTGTTAGTAGGCTGAGCGTTGCACCTGTTATCTTGTTAATACGTTTTTCTGGTGATAAATTCTTTGACAAAATCACTCCCAGATCTTTTCCTCTTGTTGTCTTATTTATTGTTTCATTTCCCATCTTATAGTTACAGCCACACCTTGTGTTACTTTTTCCAAACTCCAAATTCCTCTGTTGCAGGTGGCAGGTGTATCTTGTCTGTGCAGGCTGTGTGTTAGGCTGAGGCTGAGGCAGGAAGCCCCTCGCTGCCTGTGTGGTGACGGCCTCCTCTGTTGCAGGTGCCAGGTGTATCTTGTCTGTGCAGGCTGTGTGTTAGGCTGAGGCTGAGGCAGGAAGCCCCTCGCTGCCTGTGTGGTGACGGCCTCCTCTGTTGCAGGTGCCAGGTGTATCTTGTCTGTGCAGGCTGTGTGTTAGGCTGAGGCTGAGGCAGGAAGCCCCTCGCTGCCTGTGTGGTGACGGCCTCCTCTGTTGCAGGTGGCAGGTGTATCTTGTCTGTGCAGGCTGTGTGTTAGGCTGAGGCTGAGGCAGGAAGCCCCTCGCTGCCTGTGTGGTGACGGCCTCCTCTGTTGCAGGTGGCAGGTGTATCTTGTCTGTGCAGGCTGTGTGTTAGGCTGAGGCTGAGGCAGGAAGCCCCTCGCTGCCTGTGTGGTGACGGCCTCCTCTGTTGCAGGTGCCAGGTGTATCTTGTCTGTGCAGGCTGTGTGTTAGGCTGAGGCTGAGGCAGGAAGCCCCTCGCTGCCTGTGTGGTGACGGCCTCCTCTGTTGCAGGTGCCAGGTGTATCTTGTCTGTGCAGGCTGTGTGTTAGGCTGAGGCAGGAAGCCCCTCGCTGCCTGTGTGGTGACGGCCTCCTCTGTTGCAGGTGCCAGGTGTATCTTGTCTGTGCAGGCTGTGTGTTAGGCTGAGCCAGGAAGCCCCTCGCTGCCTGTGTGGTGACGGCCTCCTCTGTTGCAGGTGCCAGGTGTATCTTGTCTGTGCAGGCTGTGTGTTAGGCTGAGGCAGGAAGCCCCTCGCTGCCTGTGTGGTGACGGCCTCCTCTGTTGCAGGTGCCAGTGACAGGACTCCCTCCGTGCATCTCTCCTGCAGCCCCAGGCTTCCTGCAGGACCGGACGCAGCCAGGAGCAGCGTTGCAATGGAGGGTGCAAGGCCAGGAAACAGCAGCAGCAGCAGCAGCAGCAGCAGCAGCAGCAGTGGCAGCAGGAACAGCCTGGAGCAGCGGGCGACCCTGGGCGTGAGGACCTACACTTGTGACCACTGCGGCAAAGTGTGCTCCACCAAGGCTGCCATTGCCAGACACGTCCTCTCCCATGCCAGCAAGACAAGGCTGAGAGGCAGGAGTGGCCCCGCTGAACACACTGCCACCCACACTGGTGGCAGGAACCACAAGTGTGACCTCTGCGGGAAGACATTTGTCCGGAAGAGTCATCTTGCCTCACACATCCTCACCCACACTGGGGAGAGAAAGTTCCAGTGCCTGGAGTGTGGCAAAAGAT
Organism: Scylla paramamosain; assembly: GCF_035594125.1. Taxonomy (NCBI): domain Eukaryota; kingdom Metazoa; phylum Arthropoda; class Malacostraca; order Decapoda; family Portunidae; genus Scylla; species Scylla paramamosain. Next base: position 23,737 of record NW_026973696.1, on the reverse strand, counting down.
TTATTGAGAAAAGTTCCCTTAAGAAACACATCCTCACCCACACTGGGGAGAGAAAGTTCCAGTGCCTGGAGTGTGGCAAAAGATTTATCCACAAAAGTTATCTTAACACACACATCCTCACCCACACTGGGGAGAGAAAGTTCCAGTGCCTGGAGTGTGGCAAAAGATTTATCCACAAAAGTTATCTTAACACACACATCCTCACCCACACTGGGAAGAGAAAGTTCCAGTGCCTGGAGTGTGGAAAAAGATTTATCACCAAAAGTAATCTTAACACACACATCCTCACCCACACTGGGGAGAGAAAGTTCCAGTGCCTGGAGTGTGGCAAAAGATTTACCCACAAAAGTAATCTTAACAAACACATCCTCACCCACACTGGGGAGAGAAAGTTCCAGTGCCTGGAGTGTGGCAAAAGATTTACCCACAAAAGTAATCTTAACAAACACATCCTCACCCACACTGGGGAGAGAAAGTTCCAGTGCCTGGAGTGTGGCAAAAGATTTACCCAGAAAAGTGATCTTGACAGACACATCCTCACCCACACTGGGGAGAGAAAGTTCCAGTGCCTGGAGTGTGGGAAAAGATTTACCCACAAAAGTCATCTTAACACACACATCCTCACCCACACTGGGGAGAGAAAGTTCCAGTGCCTGGAGTGTGGCAAAAGATTTACCCACAAAAGTAATCTTAACAAACACATCCTCACCCACACTGGGGAGAGAAAGTTCCAGTGCCTGGAGTGTGGCAAAAGATTTACCCAGAAAAGTAATCTTGACAGACACATCCTCACCCACACTGGGGAGAGAAAGTTCCAGTGCCTGGAGTGTGGGAAAAGATTTACCCACAAAAGTCATCTTAACAGACACATCCTCACCCACACTGGGGAGAGAAAGTTCCAGTGCCTGGAGTGTGGGAAAGGGTTTACCCAGAAGGGTTCCCTTGACAGACACATCCTCACCCACACTGGGGAGAGAAAGTTCCAGTGCCTGGAGTGTGGGAAAGGGTTTACCCAGAAGGGTTCCCTTGACAGACACATCCTCACCCACACTGGAAAGAAGAAGAGAAAACAGGCAAAATCATAGATGTTGCAGTCCCCGGTGACTCCGGCCTCAGTAGAGCTGAAAGGCACAAAACTACAAAACATCACGACCTAAAAAGTGACCAAGAACAACATGGTCACCGACGGACACCGGTGTGACACCAGTGAGAGAAGCTGCAGCAGAGGATCACCCATCAAAGAGAAGAAATCTGGCAGATAACAAGCTTCCTGCAAGACCAAAACCACACAAGGAACCTCCTCAAGAAAACAGACAGAATGACAGCAAGGCGCAGCGCAGGCAGCGGCCGGCCGGCCGGGCGGGAGACCGGCAGGGAGGGGCCGAGCCCCGGCCGAAGCCTTGGCACCACAGATGAGGACAAAGACAAGAAAATAAAGGCCAGAAAGATGAAGAGGCAGCTTGCAGAAAAGCCAGGGGTGGTGTGCAGGCACGTGGCAAAGACCTCAACAGAAGTACAAGACCCGCCCGAGGAAGAAGTGGCCGAGGGATGCTGCATCCACTGCTGCTGGAAGACCCCACGCAGCACCAGGCAGCCCCGGGGATACAGACCACCACGGTTAAACACACAAGTAAACAACAACAATGCCAGCCGTTCAGCTTACACAGGAAGGTCTGCTGGCCACAAGACTACTGCCACAAACCAGCTGGCAATACCACCAGTGACTTGTGGGTGTGGTGTGGTGTGGTGTGGTGACTGGCCACAAGACTACTGCCACAAACCAGCTGGCAATACCACCAGTGACTTGTGGGTGTGGTGTGGTGTGGTGTGGTGACTGGCTCAAAGGTTTATCCTGAAATGTGATCTTGACACACATGCTCACCCACACTGGGGAAAGGAAGTGCAGCAGGTGTGGTGTTTGTGGCTGTGCTCATCACTTTTTTCTTTATTTTTTAGCTTCTTGATCAATAAAGTGTTGTCAGCCTTGTACACACAGCTTTGGTTCACTTGCATAAGGTTTTGGGGGCTCGGGGGTGTTCCTAAGGGGGGCACTAACTGTCCAGGGGTGTTCCTGCTTGTTTCTGTCTCTCTGTGTCTCTGGTTTTGGTGTCTCCCTCCCAAACATTATTTTCACAACAAGCTACAAACCAACATCCCTTCATTAACACTTAGATACCTTAACTTAACTCACCCACAAAACTCCCACAAACTGACTAACTTGTTTTTTCTTTATTGTTTGTTTATTTTATTTATTTTATTGGTGTTTTTTTTATTTGAAAGTAGCCATATTCTTAAGGTTTTTATGGTTCTGTTTATTATTGTTTGGGCTGTCCTGTGTTTGTGATTGCTGGACTCATATAGAAATGGGTAGTTTTATTGAAGGGGTGAAACAATGACAATACTGCCTGGCTCTTGCACTAGTGAGGTGGACAGAATAGGGATGAGAATAAAGAGAAATTGTCATAGGAAATACAAACTGGCAGACTTTAGAGTGTAACAGTGAAGGGGTTGAAAAAGTGGAGGTACTGTTTAGCTCTTGCACTAGTGGGGTGGACAGAATAGGAGAGGATTCTTAAAAGTTTGGCATTGTTAGCTTGAAAGATTATACTTGAAAGATTATTTATTACATGTTGAAAGGACAGAATAAGGATGAAAATATATAGAAAGTCTTGTGAAGATACTGGTTAACTCTTGTACTAGTGAGGTAGACAGAATAGGAGGCCATTCTAACAAGTTTGCCAGTGTTAGTTTGAAAGGCGATACTTCAAAAAAAGACTTATTACATATTTAAAGGACAGAATAGGGGTGAAAATAAATGAGAAGTAGAAAGTCTTGTTACCAGGGGGACATGAGAAAAATTTTGGCAGTGTTAATGTGTTTGTTACCGACTTTTTTCACCTCGCATCACCTCTGTCTCTCTCCTGAACCTCTAAAAAAATATGTACAATGCATTTAGACAAGTTAGGAAGGAGGTTAAGAGAGAGAGGTGAGATGAAGTGAGAATATTCCTATGTATTTTCTGTCATAACACCTCATATCACCTTTTGTCTCCCCTGAACCTCTAAAAATATCAACAGTGAGACATTTAGACAAGTTAGGGAGGTGAAGAGAGAGAGAGAGGTGAGATGAAGTGACATTATTCCTGTCTCTCTCCCAGCGTAAACTTTCAAAAATATTTATAATGAGAAATGTAGACAAGTTAGAGAGGTGTAGAGAGATAGAGGTGAGATGAAGTGACATTATTGTTTTGTTTCTTGCCTAACACCTTTCTCTCTCTCCTTCTCTTGGCCTCTGCCTCCTCAAAAAGAGCCTATATAATAATAATAATAATAATAATTGATGGTTTATTGATCAAGAAAGCTTTACAAAGTCATTTATAAAACGTCATGTCTTGATTTACAACAAGTGCGTATCTATTTAGGTAGCTACATGAAAGGTAAAATAAGCTCAAGAAGCTGCTAAAATAAATATAAAACATGTACATAGGTATTTACAAGGCATTGAGTTTAGAGACAATATATGGTATTGGAGAGTTCTGGTATCTTGAGGTCCTACACCTTACTGACTGCAAGAGTTGACTACCTCTCCTTACCTCTCCTTGTTTCCCTACCATGGACATCATGCAAGGTCTGTGGCAACATATTTCTGAGCTCGGGTGAGTTGAGCAGTCCCCGTCCAAAATTTATTGTTGCTGCTTCTCGTCGCTTGTGTAATGATTCTGTACCAAGTAATTGCAATGCATGGTTGTAGTTCAGATAGGCCTCACCCAATATGATTCTAAAGCAACGCTTTTGAAGTTTTTCAAGTGAATTATGCTGTGCACGCGTGAGACCTGGGTGCCATACAGGTGCAGCATATTCTAGGACAGTTCTTATGTACCATGTGTATAGTATGAACATTACATTTGGACTAAAAGAAAATTGTCTTGCTCGATATAGGATAAAAAGGAGACTGCTAGCTCTACTGACAATGTGAGTGATATGATCGTTCCAAGTAAGATCTGAATTAATGTGAACCCCAAGTAGCTTGCAAGAGTGTACTATCGGGAGTTCGTATCCATTTAATTTAAGTAGTGGGAAGACGATAGGTCTTTTGGGTGGGCACACAATCATTACTTCACATTTAAGGGGGTTTGGGCACATCTTAATAACTTCACAATCCCGAGCTAATTTATCCAAGGTATTTTGCATTGTGAAAGTTACTGTATTTCTACATCTACTATTTCCATTATAGTTAAATCATCAACATATTTGACATGAATTGGGGAATTTCTGCATAGTCTGTTAATAACAGCCAAGAAAATAATGGGACCAAGACGTGTCCCCTGAGGTACTCCACATGTTATCATATCATAATCAGAAATAATATCATCATATCTAACCCTATGTTTTCTGTTTGATAAAAAGTTTGCCACAAACATGAGCAATGAAGGTCTACATCCTAATAAAAATAGTTCTGTTAAAGCTACAGTATGATATATTAATGAACTGGTGATGGTACAGGCCTATAATACCTTGTAACAACATTTCATCATAAAATCTGCCAACGCTGGTTCAATTATAATCATTGTCATTGCTCATGCTAAGCTTAGTATTATTATTATTATTATTATTATTATTATTATTATTATTATTATTATTATTATTGTTATTATTATTATTACTATTATTATTATTATTACTATTATTATTATCATGTCATGCATTAGTGTTTTCATTTGTTTCCTGCGCTGTCATTGGTGCAGGAAATATCATGATGTTTTGGTTGCAAGAGTCCATGTATATATAGATTGAGCCATCGTATTCATGTTTATCATTGTGTGGTGTTGTAAATATACTTTATCTGTAAATAAAAAATGTATCCTATGACATTTGTTTATTTTATTGTATGTGTGTTAGGTTAGGTTAGCATAGTCTATATACAAGCTCTTGGCAGTGCATATATATCACAGACAGATTGTTAGACAGTAAATTAATTTGAAGTAGAACCAATTGTTGTGTGTGTGTGTTAGGTTAGCCTATCACACCCTTATCTTAGAAATATTCCTTTGTACATGCTTATGTACCGCAGCCAGATAGACACTGATTAGGGAGGTGGATGGAATAGATGGTGAAAGACTGAATATACTGCTTGACTCTTGCATTGCGGAGGTGGACGGAATAGTGGTGAAAGAGTGAATATACTGGTTGACTCTTGCATTGCGGAGGTGGACAGAATAGTGGTGAAAGAGTGAATATACTGGTTGACTCTTGCATTGGGGAGGTGGACAGAATAGTGGTGAAAGAGTGAATATACTGGTTGACTCTTGCATTGGGGAGGTGGACAGAATAGTGGTGAAAGAGTGAATATACTGGTAGACTCTTGCATTGGGGAGGTGGACAGAATAGGAGATGAAGGAGTGAAGATATTGGTTAACTCGTTCTCTATGATTTTATTCGAGTTTTCATTAATTTATGGTTTAATTGTGAATGATAGGCTAACCCTTTCACTCGTTCAGTCTTCAGTATCATTATAAACACTCTACTGTGTCTTTCGTAACTTCTAATTAATTTTTAGGTTCACTTATAAACTCAATCTTCTCGTTTTCTATGATTTTATTCGAGTTTCCGTCAATTTAAAGGTTTAATTATAAGTGATAGGCTAGTTGGCGCCCGGAATCGACTCCCTCTCTGTCTCTCTACCTCTCTCTTAACACCTCACAGTGCTTCAAGTGACATGTTTTCATTTCTATTCGCTTATAAACTCAATCTACCCTCGCATTTCCTGCCATATAATTAAAGTATCCGGTTGTACCCCATGGTGAGGGTCCGCTTGTTTCCACCTCCTTCACCGAGGGAGGGAGGCAGACTGCTCCTGGCGCTTTGGGATTGTTTATTTATTTATTTATTTATTTTATTCTCTTCCTCAGTGTACCTGGGAAACACCGTGCAGTGCGGTTGTCTGTGTCCTCTTTTCATTTAAACACCAGGGAACGGGACCACAGAGGCACAGGAGGTCAATTAAGGTGAGTTTAGTAGTGACAGGTAGCAGAGGTCTGGCTTCAACCTACGACACTACCTGGAAAACACTGGAAATACCTGGAAAATACTTGATACTTAATAGCAAAAGGGAGAGGAGAAGAGAGAAAATAATGCTATTTATCATGGAATAGAGGCGGACACACACACACACACACATACATATATACACACACACACACATATATATATACACACACACAGACACACACACAGCTGAAATTAATCCATAAAATAGAGAAATAACCTTCACAACAACCAGAAATAATAAGGAAAGAGAGATAGCCGACTTTGTTTTCATCTGACCCCCCTCCCAGCCCTCCCGCGGCCGCCATGATGGATTGCCAGAATCTACCCCCGGTTCTAATATTTTTTCTATTTTCTTAACTTATATATTTAGGCTTTTTAACTTAGATTTTATGGTTTGTAAAAATATTTGGTGGTGTTTTGAGTGTTTTGCGTGCGAGTGTTAAGGGAAACATGTCGATTATGAGGTTGTTTCAGCGTAAATAAGTGTTGCTGTTTGCCGTTAAATTTTTCATACCGCCAAACATAATTTTTTATTTCAGCCGCTAGGCAAGATTTTATGGGCTCAAAAAATCGTTTATTGTTTTTTAAATGTGTTGTGATGCTTTTGAGTGAAGTACGTGGGTTTTTAGAGGGATTTTAGTCCCGTTGAACACTCAAAAAGTTGACATTTTTAAATTATTTATTTATTTATTTCAGCTTCCGGTTAACTTCTGATTGTTTGTAAAAATAGTTTCGATTTTTTAAAGTGTATTGTGTTCGTGAGAAATGAGATTTGTGGACTTTGGAATGTTTTTTTTTATCGTGTTTGTTCGAACACTTTTTCATATAGTTATTTAAATATAGCTTTATTATTACTGAAGCTTGGAATATTTTTATATGTCAAGAATTAATCTAAAATTATGCCCTTTCATAATATGTAAAGCATTCCGGCCCAGCTCCATTTTTGCGAGGGGTCATTTTCAAAATCATTCGCGTCACGTAAATATGGCGTGACGTCATCAGCCGCCTTCATCTGGGGACCGAGACCCTGGACCTTCCCACCTCCCAGTGCCCTTCTATCAGTGTTTAGTGTAATTTCCTATATTTTCCAGCTGTTTTCATGCATAGAGAAGAATAGAAAGAGGAGGAAAGAAGGAGAAATGAAGAAGGAGGAAAAAGAAGAAGGAAGGGAAGGAGGAAGACGAGAAGGAAAAGAGGAAATATTAAGAAGACAATATTTTCACTGAATTTCCAGCGTTTTAAAGGTAAGCAAACGTAGTAGTAGTAGTAGTAGTAGTAGTAGTAGTGGTGGTGGTGGTTGTGGTGGTGTAGCAGCCTTGTAATATAAGATGAAGTGTTTTGAGTTAAATACGCAATTTTCTTTTTTTTTTTTTAGGCATGTTGAAATAGAAGTGAGAGTTTTTGATGTTTTGAAAGGGAATATTCTTGCTTGCAGTGTTTTTTTAAAGGGAATTCTTCGTGTCTGTGGCGTTTTAGAAAGGCAGGGCATGTTTTTTTTTGTAATTTTTTTTGTTTTTTTAAGATTTTCGTGTTTTTCAAGTTTGTTTGGGTAGAAATTGTTGTTTTTTCGCTGTCTTTGGGTAGGTGTGTGTCTCTTTTGGGGTGTTTTGAAAGGAAATTCTGTGTTATTCGATGTTTTTTTGGAAGAAATGAGTGCGTTTGGGGTGTTTTGAAAGGAAATTGAGTGTTTTTTAAGTGTTTTTTGGCTAAAAGTGTGTTTTTGGGGTGTTTTGAAAGGAAATCAAGTGTTTTTCAGTGTTTTTGCGTAGAAATTAGTGCTTTTTCGGGTGTTTTGAAAGGAAATTAAGTGTTATTTAAATGTTTTTGGGTAGAAATGTGTGTTTTTTGGTGTGTTGAAAGGAAATCGCATGTTTTTCAGTGTGTTTTTTGGTGTGTGGCTAGAAATGTGTGTTTTTGGTGTGTTTTGAAAGGAAATCGCATGTTTTCCAGTGTTTTTGCGTAGAAATTAGTGCTTTTTCGGGTGTTTTGAAAGGAAATCGCATGTTTTTTCAGTGTTTTTGGCTAGAAATGTGTGTTTTTTGTTGTGTTTTGAAAGGAAATCATATGTTTTTTCAGCGTTTTCTGGGTAGAAGTAAGTGTTTTTTGGGTGTTTTGAAAGGAAATCGCATGTTTTTTCAGTGTTTTGGGGTAGAAATGTGTGTTTTTTGGGTGTTTTGAAAGGAAATTAAATGTTATTTAAGTGTTTTTGGGTAGAAATGTGTGTTTTTTGGTGTGTTGAAAGGAAACCGCATGTTTTTCAGTGTGTTTGGGTAGAAATGTATGTTTTTTTGGGTGTTTTGAAAGGAAATCACATGTTTTTTTAGTGTTTTTTGCGTAGAAATTAATGTTTTTGAGTTATTTCTGACCGGTAATCAGTGTTTTCTCTGGGTACTGTTAATAGAAATAGCTGTTCTGGGCCGAATTTGTATTATTTGAGTATTAAAAGGAGAAAAATAGTGCTTATAGGTGTTATTAGGAAGGAAAATTTGTGTTGCTAGGTGTTTTTGGGGAGGAAAATTGTGCTTCTAGGTGTTTTTGGGGAGGAAAATTGTGTTTGAAGGTGTTCTTTGGGGAGGAAAATTGTGCTTCTAGGTGTTTTTGGGGAGTCAAATTGTGTTTCTGGGTGTTTTTGGGGAGAAAAATTGCGTTTCTAGGTGTTTTTGGGGAGGAAGATTGTGCCTCTAGGTGTTTTTGGGAGGAAAATTGTGTTCCTAGATGTTTTTGGGAAGGAAAATTGTGTTTCTGGGTGTTTTTGGGGAGGAAAATTGTGTTTCTGGGTTGTTTTAGGGGAGGAAAATTGTCTTTCTAGGTGTTTTAGGGGAGTAAAATTGTTTCTGGGTGTTTTTGGGGAGGAAAATTGTGTTTCTAGGTGTTTTTGGGAAGGAAAATTGTGTTTCTGGGTGTTATGGGGAGGGAAATTGTGTTTCTGGGTGTTTTTGGGAGGAAAATTGTGTTGCTAGATGTTTTTGGGGAGTAAAATTGTTTCTGGGTGTTTTTGGGGAGAAAAATTGTGTTTCCAGGTGTTTTTGGGGAGGAAAATTGTGCTTCTGGATGTTTTTAGGGAGGAAAAATGTGTTTCTAGGTGTTTCTGGTGTGTGTGTGTGTGTGTGTGTGTGTGTGTTTGTGTGTGTGTGTGTGTGTGTGTGTGTGTGTGTGTGTGTGTGTGTTGCCTTGTCTTTCGTTGTATATATATGCTTATGCAGTGTGTGTGTGTGTGTGTGTGTGTGTGTGTGTGTGTGTGTGTGTGTGTGTGTGTTGCCTTGTCTTTCGTTGTACATATGCTTATGCAGTGTGTGTGTGTGTGTGTGTGTGTGTGTGTGTGTGTGTGTTTATAAAACGTAGGCGCGCGCGTACATTTGTGTTGCAGTGGTTTGAGTGTGTTTTGGGGAAGTTTTGGTGTGTGTTGGTGTGATAATTTTGGGGTTTGGGAATTGTGTAATGATGCTGGCGATAGTTATGGGGGGGTGTCAGGCTAGATGCAGGATGCTTGCGCTAACACGACAGATTTTAAGGAGTTTTGGGAAGGAGGTGTTGTATAAGAAGTGTGTGAGGGGTGTTGTAATGTGCGTTGTGATATATGAAGCTATTAGATGCAAGTGTGGGGCCAGCAAAATGAAGTTAACAAAAAGGCCTAACACTAATAAAATGACGCACACTAATATATATATCGTAGGTATTGGCTCAGAACTCTCTCTCTCTCTCTCTCTCTCTCTCTCTCTCTCTCTCTCTCTCTCTCTCTCTCTCTCTCTCTCTCTCTCTCTCTCTCTCATATAATTTTCCTATTTTCGTGTTTTTGAAGCAAGGTGAGGTAATGTTATATATATCGTTATATAACCACAACAAGAGACTTTATTGAGTTTTGCAATAACCTAACCTAACCTAACGCCCTCAAACACACAGGTGGGGACCAGATACACCAGGGAACAGTACAGCAAGACAGTCGCACAGTCGTTCCTGGTGCGGCTGATGCGTTTGAGCATGTCCAGCGATGCGGAGGTGCGGCTGACAGTGCAACACATCCTGCACACACTGCTCCACCGGCACCACAATGCTCACTACCTGGCCAAACCTACGTCAGTGTCTGGGGGCCTTCATTGGTTGTTTATTGTGTGTGTGTGTGTGTGTGTGTGTGTGTGTTTTCCTTTTATGTGTGTTGTGTGAGTGTCTGTTTTCTTCTCTTCTTCTTCTAAATTCTTTGTTTGTTCCTTCTCTTTCTTCTCACTGTTTTCTGTATTGTCTGTGTGTCTGTTTTCTTCTCTTTCTTATTTCATGTATTCTTACAGATTCATTTGTTTATTTGTTGCAATGTGTTTTTAATGAATAGACAGGAGGTCCTACCCTTCAGTTTTACCAACAAGGGACAAAGAACAAAACAAAATTAAGAAGCAATAAAAAAAAAAGAAAGTTTAGAGTGCCGTTAGAAAAGTAGAAAAACAAGGCAAGATTCTCGCGGGCACCGGGCAGAGAGAGAGAGAGAGAATTACTGTACACAAACAATTCTCTGCTCTCACTTCTCTGCTCTCACTCCTAAGACAAGCAGGCACGCCCACACACTCCCTGCACGCCCACAGGCAGCAGACGAGCAGTAAGGAGAGGCTGAGAGAAAGAGAGGAAGGACCGCGTACTTTGCTGTGCTCCCAGCCCAAGGCAAGCAGGCACGTGCCCACACTGCCACACTCCCTGCACGCCCACAGGGCCACAGGCAGCAGACGAGCCGCAAGGTGAGGCTGAGAGGGAAGAAGGGAGAAGTGGTCAATTGGTTTGTTGTTTGTTTGTTTGTTTGTTTGTTTGTTTGTTTGTTTTGAAAGTGATGAATATTTGTATTTGGTGGTGGTTTGTGTATCAGATGAGCAAAGGCAAGTGTTGTGTTTGTTAGTAGGCTGAGCGTTGCACCTGTTATCTTGTTAATACGTTTTTCTGGTGATAAATTCTTTGACAAAATCACTCCCAGATCTTTTCCTCTTGTTGTCTTATTTATTGTTTCATTTCCCATCTTATAGTTACAGCCACACCTTGTGTTACTTTTTCCAAACTCCAAATTCCTCTGTTGCAGGTGGCAGGTGTATCTTGTCTGTGCAGGCTGTGTGTTAGGCTGAGGCTGAGGCAGGAAGCCCCTCGCTGCCTGTGTGGTGACGGCCTCCTCTGTTGCAGGTGCCAGGTGTATCTTGTCTGTGCAGGCTGTGTGTTAGGCTGAGGCTGAGGCAGGAAGCCCCTCGCTGCCTGTGTGGTGACGGCCTCCTCTGTTGCAGGTGCCAGGTGTATCTTGTCTGTGCAGGCTGTGTGTTAGGCTGAGGCAGGAAGCCCCTCGCTGCCTGTGTGGTGACGGCCTCCTCTGTTGCAGGTGCCAGGTGTATCTTGTCTGTGCAGGCTGTGTGTTAGGCTGAGGCAGGAAGCCCCTCGCTGCCTGTGTGGTGACGGCCTCCTCTGTTGCAGGTGCCAGGTGTATCTTGTCTGTGCAGGCTGTGTGTTAGGCTGAGGCTGAGGCAGGAAGCCCCTCGCTGCCTGTGTGGTGACGGCCTCCTCTGTTGCAGGTGCCAGGTGTATCTTGTCTGTGCAGGCTGTGTGTTAGGCTGAGGCTGAGGCAGGAAGCCCCTCGCTGCCTGTGTGGTGACGGCCTCCTCTGTTGCAGGTGCCAGGTGTATCTTGTCTGTGCAGGCTGTGTGTTAGGCTGAGGCTGAGGCAGGAAGCCCCTCGCTGCCTGTGTGGTGACGGCCTCCTCTGTTGCAGGTGGCAGGTGTATCTTGTCTGTGCAGGCTGTGTGTTAGGCTGAGGCTGAGGCAGGAAGCCCCTCGCTGCCTGTGTGGTGACGGCCTCCTCTGTTGCAGGTGCCAGGTGTATCTTGTCTGTGCAGGCTGTGTGTTAGGCTGAGGCTGAGGCAGGAAGCCCCTCGCTGCCTGTGTGGTGACGGCCTCCTCTGTTGCAGGTGGCAGGTGTATCTTGTCTGTGCAGGCTGTGTGTTAGGCTGAGGCTGAGGCAGGAAGCCCCTCGCTGCCTGTGTGGTGACGGCCTCCTCTGTTGCAGGTGCCAGGTGTATCTTGTCTGTGCAGGCTGTGTGTTAGGCTGAGGCAGGAAGCCCCTCGCTGCCTGTGTGGTGACGGCCTCCTCTGTTGCAGGTGGCAGGTGTATCTTGTCTGTGCAGGCTGTGTGTTAGGCTGAGGCTGAGGCAGGAAGCCCCTCGCTGCCTGTGTAGTGACGGCCTCTGTTGCAGGTGGCAGGTGTATCTTGTCTGTGCAGGCTGTGTGTTAGGCTGAGGCTGAGGCAGGAAGCCCCTCGCTGCCTGTGTGGTGACGGCCTCCTCTGTTGCAGGTGGCAGGTGTATCTTGTCTGTGCAGGCTGTGTGTTAGGCTGAGGCTGAGGCAGGAAGCCCCTCGCTGCCTGTGTGGTGACGGCCTCCTCTGTTGCAGGTGCCAGGTGTATCTTGTCTGTGCAGGCTGTGTGTTAGGCTGAGGCTGAGGCAGGAAGCCCCTCGCTGCCTGTGTGGTGACGGCCTCCTCTGTTGCAGGTGCCAGGTGTATCTTGTCTGTGCAGGCTGTGTGTTAGGCTGAGGCAGGAAGCCCCTCGCTGCCTGTGTGGTGACGGCCTCCTCTGTTGCAGGTGGCAGGTGTATCTTGTCTGTGCAGGCTGTGTGTTAGGCTGAGGCTGAGGCAGGAAGCCCCTCGCTGCCTGTGTGGTGACGGCCTCCTCTGTTGCAGGTGCCAGGTGTATCTTGTCTGTGCAGGCTGTGTGTTAGGCTGAGGCAGGAAGCCCCTCGCTGCCTGTGTGGTGACGGCCTCCTCTGTTGCAGGTGCCAGGTGTATCTTGTCTGTGCAGGCTGTGTGTTAGGCTGAGGCAGGAAGCCCCTCGCTGCCTGTGTGGTGACGGCCTCCTCTGTTGCAGGTGCCAGTGACAGGACTCCCTCCGTGCATCCCTCCTGCAGCCCCAGGCTTCCTGCAGGACCAGACGCAGCCAGGAGCAGCGTTGCAATGGAGGGTGCAAGGCCAGGAAACAGCAGCAGCAGCAGCAGCAGCAGCAGCAGTGGCAGCAGGAACAGCCTGGAGCAGCGGGCGACCCTGGGCGTGAGGACCTACACTTGTGACCACTGCGGCAAAGTGTGCTCCACCAAGGCTGCCATTGCCAGACACGTCCTCTCCCATGCCAGCAAGACAAGGCTGAGAGGCAGGAGTGGCCCCGCTGAACACACTGCCACCCACACTGGTGGCAGGAACCACAAGTGTGACCTCTGCGGGAAGACATTTGTCCGGAAGAGTCATCTTGCCTCACACATCCTCACCCACACTGGGGAGAGAAAGTTCCAGTGCCTGGAGTGTGGCAAAAGATTTATCACCAAAAGTCATCTTAACACACACATCCTCACCCACACTGGGGAGAGAAAGTTCCAGTGCCTGGAGTGTGGGAAAAGATTTACCCAGAAAAGTAATCTTAACAAACACATCCTCACCCACACTGGGGAGAGAAAGTTCCAGTGCCTGGAGTGTGGCAAAAGATTTACCCAGAAAAGTGATCTTGACAGACACATCCTCACCCACACTGGGGAGAGAAAGTTCCAGTGCCTGGAGTGTGGCAAAAGATTTACCCACAAAAGTAATCTTAACAAACACATCCTCACCCACACTGGGGAGAGAAAGTTCCAGTGCCTGGAGTGTGGGAAAAGATTTACCCAGAAAAGTGATCTTGACAGACACATCCTCACCCACACTGGGGAGAGAAAGTTCCAGTGCCTGGAGTGTGGGAAAAGATTTACCCACAAAAGTGATCTTAACAGACACCTCCTCACCCACACTGGGGAGAGAAAGTTCCAGTGCCTGGAGTGTGGGAAAGGGTTTACCCACAAGGGTTCCCTTGACAGACACATCCTCACCCACACTGGAAAGAAGAAGAGAAAACAGGCAAAATCATAGATGTTGCAGTCCCCGGTGACTCCGGCCTCAGTAGAGCTGAAAGGCACAAAACTACAAAACATCACGACCTAAAAAGTGACCAAGAACAACATGGTCACCGACGGACACCGGTGTGACACCAGTGAGAGAAGCTGCAGCAGAGGATCACCCATCAAAGAGAAGAAATCTGGCAGATAACAAGCTTCCTGCAAGACCAAAACCACACAAGGAACCTCCTCAAGAAAACAGACAGAATGACAGCAAGGCGCAGCGCAGGCAGCGGCCGGCCGGCCGGGCGGGAGACCGGCAGGGAGGGGCCGAGCCCCGGCCGAAGCCTTGGCACCACAGATGAGGACAAAGACAAGAAAATAAAGGCCAGAAAGATGAAGAGGCAGCTTGCAGAAAAGCCAGGGGTGGTGTGCAGGCACGTGGCAAAGACCTCAACAGAAGTACAAGACCCGCCCGAGGAAGAAGTGGCCGAGGGATGCTGCAGGCCACTGCTGCTGGAAGACCCCACGCAGCACCAGGCAGCCCCGGGGATACAGACCACCACGGTTAAACACACAAGTAAACAACAACAATGCCAGCCGTTCAGCTTACACAGGAAGGTCTGCTGGCCACAAGACTACTGCCACAAACCAGCTGGCAATACCACCAGTGACTTGTGGGTGTGGTGTGGTGTGGTGTGGTGACTGGCCACAAGACTACTGCCACAAACCAGCTGGCAATACCACCAGTGACTTGTGGGTGTGGTGTGGTGTGGTGTGGTGACTGGCCACAAGACTACTGCCACAAACCAGCTGGCAATACCACCAGTGACTTGTGGGTGTGGTGTGGTGTGGTGTGGTGACTGGCCACAAGACTACTGCCACAAACCAGCTGGCAATACCACCAGTGACTTGTGGGTGTGGTGTGGTGTGGTGACTGGCTCAAAGGTTTATCCTGAAATGTAATCTTGACACACATGCTCACCCACACTGGGGAAAGGAAGTGCAGCAGGTGTGGTGTTTGTGGCTGTGCTCATCACTTTTTTCTTTATTTTTTAGCTTCTTGATCAGTAAAGTGTTGTCAGCCTTGTACACACAGCTTTGGTTCACTTGCACAAGGTTTTGGGGGCTCGGGGGTGTTCCTAAGGGGGGCACTAACTGTCCAGGGGTGTTCCTGCTTGTTTCTGTCTCTCTGTGTCTCTGGTTTTGGTGTCTCCCTCCCAAACATTATTTTCACAACAAGCTACAAACCAACATCCCTTCATTAACACTTAGATACCTTAACTTAACTCACCCCAAAACTCCCACAAACTGACTAACTTGTTTTTTGTTTATTGTTTGTTTATTTTATTTGTTTTATATGTGTTTTTTTTATTTGAAAGTAGCCATATTCTTAAGGTTTTTATGGTTCTGTTTATTATTGTTTGGGCTGTCCTGTGTTTGTGATTGCTGGACTCATATAGAAATGGGTAGTTTTATTGAAGGGGTGAAACAATGACAATACTGCCTGGCTCTTGCACTAGTGAGGTGGACAGAATAGGGATGAGAATAAAGAGAAATTGTCATAGGAAATACAAACTGGCAGACTTTAGAGTGTAACAGTGAAGGGGTTGAAAAAGTGGAGGTACTGTTTAGCTCTTGCACTAGTGGGGTGGACAGAATAGGAGAGGATTCTTAAAAGTTTGGCATTGTTAGCTTGAAAGATTATACTTGAAAGATTATTTATTACATGTTGAAAGGACAGAATAAGGATGAAAATATATAGAAAGTCTTGTGAAGATACTGGTTAACTCTTGTACTAGTGAGGTAGACAGAATAGGAGGCCATTCTAACAAGTTTGCCAGTGTTAGTTTGAAAGGCGATACTTCAAAAAAAGACTTGTTACATATTTAAAGGACAGAATAGGGGTGAAAATAAATGAGAAGAAGTAGAAAGTCTTGTTACCAGGGGGACATGAGAAAAATTTTGGCAGTGTTAATGTGTTTGTTACCGACTTTTTTCACCTCGCATCACCTCTGTCTCTCTCCTGAACCTCTAAAAAAATATGTACAATGCATTTAGACAAGTTAGGAAGGAGGTTAAGAGAGAGAGGTGAGATGAAGTGAGAATATTCCTATGTATTTTCTGTCATAACACCTCATATCACCTTTTGTCTCCCCTGAACCTCTAAAAATATCAACAGTGAGACATTTAGACAAGTTAGGGAGGTGAAGAGAGAGAGAGAGGTGAGATGAAGTGACATTATTCCTGTCTCTCTCCCAGCTTAAACTTTCAAAAATATTTATAATGAGAAATGTAGACAAGTTAGAGAGGTGTAGAGAGATAGAGGTGAGATGAAGTGACATTATTGTTTTGTTTCTTGCCTAACACCTTTCTCTCTCTCCTTCTCTTGGCCTCTGCCTCCTCAAAAAGAGCCTATATTAATGAACTGGTGATGGTACAGGCCTATAATACCTTGTAACAACATTTCATCATAAAATCTGCCAACGCTGGTTCAATTATAATCATTGTCATTGCTCATGCTAAGCTTAGTATTATTATTATTATTATTATTATTATTATTATTATTATTATTATTATTATTATTATTATTATTACTATTATTATTATCATGTCATGCATTAGTGTTTTCATTTGTTTCCTGCGCTGTCATTGGTGCAGGAAATATCATGATGTTTTGGTTGCAAGAGTCCATGTATATATAGATTGAGCCATCGTATTCATGTTTATCATTGTGTGGTGTTGTAAATATACTTTATCTGTAAATAAAAAATGTATCCTATGACATTTGTTTATTTTATTGTATGTGTGTTAGGTTAGGTTAGCATAGTCTATATACAAGCTCTTGGCAGTGCATATATATCACAGACACATTGTTAGACAGTAAATTAATTTGAAGTAGAACCAATTGTTGTGTGTGTGTTAGGTTAGCCTATCACACCCTTATCTTAGAAATATTCCTTTGTACATGCTGATGTACCACAGCCAGATACACACTGATTAGGGAGGTGGATGGAATAGTGGTGAAAGACTGAATATACTGGTTAACTCTTGCATTGCGGAGGTGGGCAGAATAGTGGTGAAAGAGTGAATATACTGGTTCACTCTTGCATTGCGGAGGTGGACAGAATAGTGGTGAAA
This sequence comes from Scylla paramamosain, assembly GCF_035594125.1. Lineage (NCBI taxonomy): Eukaryota > Metazoa > Arthropoda > Malacostraca > Decapoda > Portunidae > Scylla > Scylla paramamosain. Next base: position 6,685 of record NW_026973696.1, on the reverse strand, counting down.
GAATGAATATACTCGTACTGGTTGACTCTTGCATTGGGGAGGTGGACAGAATAGTGGTGAAAGAGTGAATATACTGGTTCACTCTTACTTTGGGGAGGTGGACAGAATAGTGGTGAAAGAGTGAATATACTGGTTGACTCTTGCATTGTGGAGGTGGACAGAATAGTGGTGAAAGAGTGAATATACTGGTTGACTCTTGCATTGGGGAGGTGGACAGAATAGTGGTGAAAGAGTGAATATACTGGTTGACTCTTGCATTGGGGAGGTGGACAGAATAGTGGTGAAAGAGTGAATATACTGGTTGACTCTTGCATTGGGGAGGTGGACAGAATAGTGGTGAAAGAGTGAATATACTGGTTGACTCTTGCATTGGGGAGGTGGACAGAATAGGAGATGAAGGAGTGAAGATATTGGTTAACTCGTTCTCTATGATTTTATTCGAGTTTTCATTAATTTATGGTTTAATTGTGAGTGATAGGCTAACCCTTTCACTCGTTCAGTCTTCAGTATCATTATAAACACTCTACTGTGTCTTTCGTAACTTCTAATTAATTTTAGGTTCACTTATAAACTCAATCTTCTCGTTTTCTATGATTTTATTCGAGTTTCCGTCAATTTAAAGGTTTAATTATAAGTGATAGGCTAGTTGGCGCCTGGAACCGACTCCCCCTCTCTCTCTCTACCTCTCTCTTAACACCTCACAGTGCTTCAAGTGACATGTTTTCATTTCTATTCGCTTATAAACTCAATCTACCCTCGCATTTCCTGCCATATAATTAAAGTATCCGGTTGTACCCCATGGTGAGGGTCCGCTTGTTTCCACCTCCTTCACCGAGGGAGGGAGGCAGACTGCTCCTGGCGCTTTGGGATTGTTTATTTATTTATTTATTTATTTTATTCTCTTCCTCAGTGTACCTGGGAAACACCGTGCAGTGCGGTTGTGTGTGTGTCCTCTTTTCATTTAAACACCAGGGAACGGGACCACAGAGGCACAGGAGGTCAATTAAGGTGAGTTTAGTAGTGACAGGTAGCAGAGGTCTGGCTTCAACCTACGACACTACCTGGAAAACACTGGAAATACCTGGAAAATACTTGATACTTAATAGCAAAAGGGAGAAGAGAAGAGAGAAAATAATGCTATTTATCATGGAATAGAGGCGGACACACACACACACACATACATATACACACACACACACACACATATATATATATATATACACACACAGACACACACACAGCTGAAATTAATCCATAAAATAGAGAAATAACCTTCACAACAACCAGAAATAATAAGGAAAGAGAGATAGCCAACTTTGTTTTCATCTGACCCCCCTCCCAGCCCTCCCGCGGCCGCCATGATGGATTGCCAGAGTCTACCCCCGGTTCTAATATTTTTTCTATTTTCTTAACTTATATATTTAGGCTTTTTAACTAAGATTTTATGGTTTGTAAAAATATTTGGTGGTGTTTTGAGTGTTTTGCGTGCGAGTGTTAAGGGAAACATGTCAATTATGAGGTTGTTTCAGCGTAAATAAGTTTTGCTGTTTGCCGTTAAATTTTTCATACCGCCAAACATAATTTTTTATTTCAGCCGCTAGGCAAGATTTTATGGGCTCAAAAAATCGTTTATTGTTTTTTAAATGTGTTGTGATGCTTTTGAGTGAAGTACGTGGGTTTTTAGAGGGATTTTAGTCCCGTTGAACACTCAAAAAGTTGACATTTTTAAATTATTTATTTATTTATTTCAGCTTCCGGTTAACTTCTGATTGTTTGTAAAAATAGTTTCGATTTTTTAAAGTGTATTGTGTTCGTGAGAAATGAGATTTGTGGACTTTGGAATGTTTTTTTTTATCGTGTTTGTTCGAACACTTTTTCATATAGTTATTTAAATATAGCTTTATTATTACTGAAGCTTGGAATATTTTTATATGTCAAGAATTAATCTAAAATTATGCCCTTTCATAATATGTAAAGCATTCCGGCCTAGCTCCATTTTTGCGAGGGGTCATTTTCAAAATCATTCGCGTCACGTAAATATGGCGTGACGTCATCAGCCGCCTTCATCTGGGGACCGGGACCTGGACCTTCCCACCTCCCAGTGCCCTTCCATCAGTGTTTAGTGTAATTTCCTATATTTTCCAGCTGTTTTCATGCATAGAGAAGAATAGAAAGAGGAGGAAAGAAGGAGAAATGAAGAAGGAGGAAAAAGAAGAAGGAAGGGAAGGAGGAAGACGAGAAGGAAAAGAGGAAATATTAAGAAGACAATATTTTCACTGAATTTCCAGCGTTTTAAAGGTAAGCAAACGTAGTAGTAGTAGTAGTAGTAGTAGTAGTAGTAGTAGTGGTGGTGGTGGTGGTGGTGGTGTAGCAGCCTTGTAATATAAGATGAAGTGTTTTGAGTTAAATACGCAATTTTTTTCTAGGCATGTTGAAATAGAAGTGAGAGTTTTTGGTGTTTTGAAAGGGAATATTCTTGCTTGCAGTGTTTTTTTAAAGGGAATTCTTCGTGTCTGTGGCGTTTTAGAAAGGCAGGGGATGTTTTTTTTGTAATTATTTTGTTTTTTTTTAAGATTTTCGTGTTTTTCAAGTTTGTTTGGGTAGAAATTGTTGTTTTTTCGCTGTCTTTGGGTAGGTGTGTGTCTCTTTTGGGGTGTTTTGAAAGGAAATTCTGTGTTATTCGATGTTTTTTTTGGAAGAAATGAGTGCTTTTGGGGTGTTTTGAAAGGAAATTAAGTGTTTTTTAAGTGTTTTTTGGCTAAAAGTGTGTGTTTTTGGGGTGTTTTGAAAGGAAATCAAGTGTTTTTCAGTGTTTTTGCGTAGAAATGAGTGCTTTTTCGGGTGTTTTGAAAGGAAATTAACTGTTATTTAAATGTTTTTGGGTAGAAATGTGTGTTTTTTGGTGTGTTGAAAGGAAATCGCATGTTTTTCAGTGTGTTTTTTGGTGTGTGGCTAGAAATGTGTGTTTTTGGTGTGTTTTGAAAGGAAATCGCATGTTTTCCAGTGTTTTTGCGTAGAAATTAGTGCTTTTTCGGGTGTTTTGAAAGGAAATCGCATGTTTTTTCAGTGTTTTTGGGTAGAAATGTGTGTTTTTTGGTGTGTTTTGAAAGGAAATCATATGTTTTTTCAGCGTTTTCTGGGTAGAAGTAAGTGTTTTTTGGGTGTTTTGAAAGGAAATCGCATGTTTTTTCAGTGTTTTGGGGTAGAAATGTGTGTTTTTTGGGTGTTTTGAAAGGAAATTAAATGTTATTTAAGTGTTTTTGGGTAGAAATGTGTGTTTTTTGGTGTGTTGAAAGGAAATCGCATGTTTTTCAGTGTGTTTGGGTAGAAGTGTATGTTTTTTGTGTGTTTTGAAAGGAAATCACATGTTTTTTCAGTGTTTTTTGCGTAGAAATTAATGTTTTTGAGTTATTTCTGACCGGTAATCAGTGTTTTCTCTGGGTACTGTTAATAGAAATAGGTGTTCTGGGCCGAATTTGTGTTATTTGAGTATTAAAAGGAGAAAAATAGTGCTTATAGGTGTTATTAGGAAGGAAAATTTGTGTTGCTAGGTGTTTTTGGAGAGGAAAATTGTGCTTCTAGGTGTTTTTGGGGAGGAAAATTGTGTTTGAAGGTGTTCTTTGGGGAGGAAAATTGTGCTTCTAAGTGTTTTTGGGGAGTCAAATTGTGTTTCTGGGTGTTTTTGGGGAGAAAAATTGCGTTTCTAGGTGTTTTTGGGGAGGAAGATTGTGCTTCTAGGTGTTTTGGGGAGGAAAATTGTGCTTCTAGGTGTTTTTGGAAGGAAAATTGTGTTCCTAGATGTTCTTGGGGAGGATAATTGTGTTTCTAGATGTTTTTGGGGAGTCAAATTGTGTTTCTGGGTTTTTTTGGGGAGAAAAATTGCGTTTCTAGTTGTTTTTGGGGAGGATGATTGTGCTTCTAGGTGTTTTGGGGAGGAAAATTGTGCTTCTAGGTGTTTTTGGGAGGAAAATTGTGTTCCTAGATGTTCTTGGGGAGGATAATTGTGTTTCTAGATGTTTTTGGGGAGTCAAATTGTGTTTCTGGGTGTTTTTGGGGAGAAAAATTGCGTTTCTAGTTGTTTTTGGGGAGGAAGATTGTGCTTCTAGGTGTTTTGGGGAGGAAAATTGTGCTTCTAGGTGTTCTTGGGAAGGATAATTGTGTTTCTAGATGTTTTTGGGGAGTAAAATTGTTTCTGGGTGTTTTTGGGGAGGAAAATTGTGTTTCTAGGTGTTTTTGGGGAGGAAAATTGTGCTTTTGGATGTTTTTGGGGAGGAAAAATGTGTTTCTAGGTGTTTCTGGTGTGTGTGTGTGTGTGTGTGTGTGTGTGTGTGTTTGAGTGTGTTTTGGGGAAGTTTTGGTGTGTGTTGGTGTGATAATTTTGGGGTTTGGGAATTGTGTAATGATGCTGGCGATAGTTATGGGGGGGTGTCAGGCTAGATGCAGGATGCTTGCGCTAACACGACAGATTTTAAGGAGTTTTGGGAAGGTGTTATATAAGAAGTGTGTCAGGGGTGTTGTAATGTGCGTTGTGATGTATGAAGCTATTAGATGCAAGTGTGGGGCCAGCAAAATGAAGTTAACAAACAAGCCTAACACTAATAAAATGACGCACACTAATATATATATCGTAGGTATTGGCTCAGAACTCTCTCTCTCTGTCTCTCTCTCTCATATATAATTTTCCTATTTTCGTGTTTTTGAAGCAAGGTGAGGTAATGTTATATATATCGTTATATAACCACAACAAGAGACTTTATTGAGTTTTGCAATAACCTAACCTAACCTAACGCCCTCAAACACACAGGTGGGGACCAGATACACCAGGGAACAGTACAGCAAGACAGTCGCACAGTCGTTCCTGGTGCGGCTGATGCGTTTGAGCATGTCCAGCGATGCGGAGGTGCAGACAGTGCAACACAACACATCCTGCACACACTGCTCCACCGGCACCACAATGCTCACTACCTGCCCAAACCTACGTCAGTGTCTGGGGGCCTTCATTGGTTGTTTATTGTGTGTGTGTGTGTGTGTGTGTGTGTGTTTTCCTTTTATGTGTGTTGTGTGAGTGTCTGTTTTCTTCTCTTCTTCTTCTAAATTCTTTGTTTGTTCCTTCTCTTTCTTCTCACTGTTTTCTGTATTGTCTGTGTGTCTGTTTTCTTCTCTTTCTTATTTCATGTATTCTTACAGATTCATTTGTTTATTTGTTGCAATGTGTTTTTAATGAATAGACAGGAGGTCCTACCCTTCAGTTTTACCAACAAGGGATAAAGAACAAAACAAAATTAAGAAGCAATAAAAAAAAAAGAAAGTTTAGAGTGCCGTTAGAAAAGTAGAAAAACAAGGCAAGATTCTCGCGGGCACCGGGCAGAGAGAGAGAGAGAGAATTACTGTACACAAACAATTCTCTGCTCTCACTTCTCTGCTCTCACTCCTAAGACAAGCAGGCACGCCCACACACTCCCTGCACGCCCACAGGCAGCAGACGAGCAGTAAGGAGAGGCTGAGAGAAAGAGAGGAAGGACCGCGTACTTTGCTGTGCTCCCAGCCCAAGGCAAGCAGGCACGTGCCCACACTGCCACACTCCCTGCACGCCCACAGGGCCACAGGCAGCAGACGAGCCGCAAGGTGAGGCTGAGAGGGAAGAAGGGAGAAGTGGTCAATTGGTTTGTTGTTTGTTTGTTTGTTTGTTTGTTTGTTTGTTTGTTTTGAAAGTGATGAATATTTGTATTTGGTGGTGGTTTGTGTATCCAGATGAGCAAAGGCAAGTGTTGTGTTTGTTAGTAGGCTGAGCGTTGCACCTGTTATCTTGTTAATACGTTTTTCTGGTGATAAATTCTTTGACAAAATCACTCCCAGATCTTTTCCTCTTGTTGTCTTATTTATTGTTTCATTTCCCATCTTATAGTTACAGCCACACCTTGTGTTACTTTTTCCAAACTCCAAATTCCTCTGTTGCAGGTGCCAGGTGTATCTTGTCTGTGCAGGCTGTGTGTTAGGCTGAGGCTGAGGCAGGAAGCCCCTCGCTGCCTGTGTGGTGACGGCCTCCTCTGTTGCAGGTGCCAGGTGTATCTTGTCTGTGCAGGCTGTGTGTTAGGCTGAGGCAGGAAGCCCCTCGCTGCCTGTGTGGTGACGGCCTCCTCTGTTGCAGGTGGCAGGTGTATCTTGTCTGTGCAGGCTGTGTGTTAGGCTGAGGCTGAGGCAGGAAGCCCCTCGCTGCCTGTGTGGTGACGGCCTCCTCTGTTGCAGGTGCCAGGTGTATCTTGTCTGTGCAGGCTGTGTGTTAGGCTGAGCCAGGAAGCCCCTCGCTGCCTGTGTGGTGACGGCCTCCTCTGTTGCAGGTGCCAGGTGTATCTTGTCTGTGCAGGCTGTGTGTTAGGCTGAGGCAGGAAGCCCCTCGCTGCCTGTGTGGTGACGGCCTCCTCTGTTGCAGGTGCCAGTGACAGGACTCCCTCCGTGCATCCCTCCTGCAGCCCCAGGCTTCCTGCAGGACCGGACGCAGCCAGGAGCAGCGTTGCAATGGAGGGTGCAAGGCCAGGAAACAGCAGCAGCAGCAGCAGCAGCAGCAGCAGCAGCAGTGGCAGCAGGAACAGCCTGGAGCAGCGGGCGACCCTGGGCGTGAGGACCTACACTTGTGACCACTGCGGCAAAGTGTGCTCCACCAAGGCTGCCATTGCCAGACACGTCC